>NW_010294585.1:369621-379391 GCF_000700745.2 Antrostomus carolinensis
AATCCATGAAGAAGGCCTCAAAGGTCTTCAGAAACTTTTCTTCTTATTAGAGGAAAAAGTACATTAAAAGGAACTATTTAGATTTTTTTAGGGTTTTATTTCCATTTTGAATTGAGGGAGGCTTTTGGGGAAGATGAGGTAATGATTTATAATTACGATTATGAATCTTCAGAGGGGTTATTTTCTTTCAAACATTTTACTCAAATGAGAATTTCAAGATATATGATTGTGATTTTTTAAAATCGTATTAATATTCACATCTCTCTTACTTCCTTGCTTTCTGTGCTGTTATAACACAGCTAGTTCTGCATAGTGATGTTCAGAACAAGACTTCCTAACGTAATTGAGTGTATAAATATTTTAAAGACATAAATAAGTAAAGAAAAATCAGGACAACTTTATATATCAGAAATACATTAAAATGCAAAAATCTATAAAGCCATCAGACTGATAAATCTGGAAAGAATTCAGTTTTGAACTGACCCAGAATCTGCTTCTGAAAGCCACCCCTCCCATTGGTTAAATGTTCCCATGCAAAACATCTTGCCTGTGGTTTGACTACTGTGACTTCAAATTACAGCAAAACACTCTAGATTTATTTTCTGTATAAAAACATTGAAAAGCTCTTGTCTTACAAAAATAGTATAAAGTAAGCAAAACTTTTGACAATATTTAGAAGGCAACTGAATATCTGCCAGCTTCTTTGTTGTGAATATCTTGAAAATAAATCCCTTCAGTACTTTTCCATCTTCCCATAAGCTCACATAATATAGAAAAATTACCATTTTCTTTTAGCATTTGGCTCTATAGGACTGAAATTAGAAGCAGGTTTTAAAGCTTTTGGCTTCGATGTGGATGAGGCATAGGTCCAAATTTGTTATATTTGGAATTTCAGCAGCTTAATTCCACCCATGATCTTTACAGTTGAGCTCACATTTTTATTCTGGCTGTTTTGGGACCACTTCTTGCTATCTGCTTCAGCAGTCGAGTATGAATGCTTCTGCATTAGAGAGGGGTTAGAAGTCAGATGTCTTTTAACATGAATTAACTGCATAGATAGAACTTGGGCTTCTTTTACTGGTGAAAAGGTCTGTGATACTATAAAAGGCCTGTAAGAATTTTGAAAACAGTAAGGTGACAATAAGTCCATCACTCTGGAAACTCAGAAGCTGAGGCTGGCAGGTCTAAATCCACGGTATCTCCTAGACAGACATTTGAGAGCAAGGCTGCAAGTGAGAAGCACGGGGTAGGTCACAAAATGGTACTGCATCTCCTGAGGCAGCAAGGAAGAGCTTCCCTCAGGAAGTACTTCAGCACTATTTCATTTATCTCAAGAGTTACAAAACAAGTTGGATTTTGGAGAGTTTTTCATAGAATCACAGGATCATAGTGGTTGGAAAAGACCTTTAAGATCACCGAGTCCCAGCTATAAACCCAACACTGCCAATTCCACCTCTAACCCATCTCCCTCAGCACCTCATCTACCCATCTTTTAAATCCCACCAGGGAAGGTGACTCCACCCCTGCCCTGGGCAGCCTATTCCAATGCCTGACTGCCCTTTGGGTGAAGAAGTTTTTCCTAATAAAAGCTTTTCCTTTTGGGAAAGCGTCCAGTGGGAAATGTGTGTTCATCTTTGCTCTGAATTGTGCAGTGTGGTTTTTTTGCTATGACAGCTTGGTGGGAAAATCACACTTGGTTTTTAGTAGGTGATTATGGCACTTTGTAACAGCTCTTTGGGTGCTTAGCGTACACGTCTCATTGAGGTCTAAAAGTAATCTGTGGTTGCACTGAAAATTCCCAGAATGTCCTGAGAACCTCAGCTTATTAGTAAGAATGACTGAAAATTCTTGGCTGGTGGGAAGCTATGCGACTTTCCTTTCACATGTGTGCACATGTGTAGTTCTCCATTTTCAAATGACTGTATAGAAATGATACCTCTTCAGTTGCCAGAAACATGCTCTATAAAATAGAGAATATGTCTGAGTACTTGAGAGGTGAGCATTTTGCTAGTTTGTATTTCCATGATTCTGCAAATCCAACACAGACACGTTGTGCTGGACTTAGTTCATTTTATACATCAACAACAGAATTTATTTACTAAACTTCAATCCATTATACTTAGATGAAACCAATTGTGGAAAAGAAGAATCTTCATACTGTGGATGAAATGCAACGAAGCTAGGACTCTGCCTGTCTCTCATACTGTATTTGCACATAGCTGCTTTTATGATTGTGTACTGCCCCTAGAAAGCACATTCGATATGTGCACATAGATGGTAATAACCTAATTTTAAAATATGACCTGTAATTTACATTCACTGTAATTTTTTTTACACTTACAATTTCTCTGCAGATAGAAGTTAATACAATTAAGGCATTTTAAATACTTGATGGTGCCCATTTCCCTGTTGCTGTTGTCTGCAACACCAGATCATACCACTAGACCCAAATTTAAGTTCTGTTTCTGCAGCCTCTCTACTGAGCACTTGTCCTTGCCATATTTATTGTTACTGTTATGTTGTTGCCCTGAGATTGCAGATGTTTTTAGGGTCTGTATCAAAATGTTCACTGTTGCACACATGAATGCAATAGAAAACAATTCTGTGGTCTAAATATTCATCCCTGGAAAACAAACAAACAACAGAACAAAAACCAACCAGTGGGAGGAGTCCATGGTATCATATCTCATTGCTGAGACAGTATTGAGATAGTGAGAGAACAACTGTATTCCCTGAGATTGCACAAAACACAGTTCTTAGTCTGCAACTGAGCCTAAACCCTTGTCTGGGTGCAAGAATCATCTTTTCTCTCTGGGGCTTAAGGTATATAAAAGTGTCTGTGATAGCTCGAATGAGATCTGAACATCCTTAGTGTAGGAGGATGCATTATCTTAGGTATGATGTAACAGTTGGAATCCATATCTACCATGCAGCTATGTAAAGCAAACAACAAATAAATGATACATTTTTTTTTCTAATGAGTAAATTCCAGAATGGATTCAACTTTTCATTGTAAAAATACTACTGTTTGATATATTGACCTCTGAGAGAGCAGGAAGAGGGTTATCTGCTGAGCTGTGGTTCTCCTTGGGATATCATGCCAGTCATAATTAGATTCTTCACACTTCAGTGGTCTCAGCTTCTAAATCTAGTATCCCGCCAGCAAAGGTCACTACAATGTTTAGTAAGGAGAGAGATTGCCAATCCAACTGATTAAACCTACAAATTGCAGCTTACAATAGGATTCAAAAGATGTAGAAAAGTCAACGTACTTGGTTAAATATTCTGTACTGTTTTTCAGGTAAATGCACTGGAGTATTTGAACAAGTTGTTCTCTATTATCACACCACTTTGCCATTTTAAAAGACTGATCGCTTAAATCCCTTCAGAATAACAGATTTTCCTTCACGTATCAGGAACAACTTGATTTTGTCAGGTTTCTCTTTTGTTGAAAAGGAGAAATGCAGTAGCTAATGTCAAAAAGAAAATTACATACACTGATGCATAAAACTTCAAGGAAGTCAAGGTGATGCACTTAAAAATTACTTTGAGAGCTTTGGCATCCATTTAAGAATTTTGCTACATATTTACTGGGAAAGTTTCATCTGTGATTTGTAGATTCATTCCTTTCAACATTTCCCTGAAGCCCAGACAGTTCTGACACAGAGTGAACAATTGAAAACATTCTTCAGGAGAGAAATATTCCAAACTTCACTTTCACAGTTGAAAGTATGGAGAAAAAAAAAAAAAAACAAAAAAAAGATGGTTTTAGGCAGCGAGACGTGAAGGACAAGTGGTAGGCCTGTCACAGATGCTGATAGCTTGGCGATGGTTGTACATCATCTTCCCTTCGTTGGCTCATGGACCTGTCTTAGCTGAAATGCAAACGTGCAAAATGACACGTTTATTTTTCATCTTAAACCTTGATTCTTTTGGGCTTCCTGTGCACCAATGATTTGTTTCATTCCCCTATGTTCACCACAGATGTGCTGCCACCAGTGCCAGGGCAAGGAGATAAAACTGCTACTATGCTTTCTGATGGAGCCATTTACAGCAGCATTGACTTCACCACAAAAACTAGTTACAACAGTTCCAGCCAAATAACACAAGCCACGCCATATGCCACCACCCAGATCCTGCATTCCAACAGCATCCACGAGTTGGCTGTCGACTTACCTGATCCTCAGTGGAAAAGCTCCATCCAGCAGAAGAATGACCTGATGGGATTTGGTTACTCTCTCCCAGACCAAGGCAAAGGCAACAATGGTAATTACAGCTCTTATTTTCCAGAGAGCTTGGCTTTGTACTGTCCCATCTATGCATGAATCAGAAAAATCTCTTTAGTATGTGAGACACTTGTTTGTATTTAACTAACGCTTACGTACCTCGCATGCCCGCTGAACCTCACACAGTCACAAAATATATTGTTCTGTGCTTTTAATCCTCTTTGTCCTGTGCCAGTCACCAAGCCATCTGCCTTCCATTAGGCTAGGATAGGTAGACATTTGAAAAAAATAAAGTAAAGCTTGCTGCCCCACCACATCCGCCATTGACTTGCTAACTGCATGTGTTGCATGTGCTTGTGCTGTCAACTAATCACACGATGCCACTGTGACCTTTGCCTTTAACCCTCAGCCTTGCTTTACATCCCTGACTACCGCGTGGCTGAGGGACTGGCTAATAGATTGCCACACAACCAGTCACAGGATTTCAGCACCACCAGCTCCCACAACAGCTCTGAAAGGAGCGGCAGCCTCTCAGGTTGGTTCCACCGCCGTGGGTGGGTGAGGGACGGAGGGGTGGCGGTGAGCAGCTGGCCCGGGAGGTGAGAACCTCCTGGGTGCGCTTTACAGATAGATATGAGGATGCCTGCCTGCTGGAACGCCAGCGAACAGAGTCACATCGACCTCTACTAAAAAAACCCCCAAGTATGCCTTTTGCAAAACCTGTTTGGAGATAACTGGAGAATCCTCCCAACCAGGGCTTGTCGGCACAGTCACAAACCTTGCCTCGTCACATCCTCTCCCTGACAGCACAGTTCATAGAGCACTTATATTTCCGCATCAGTCCTTAGTGTATAGTTCTCTCCACGCTGAACTTCATGAGGAGATGAATATTTTTGTTGAGTTGTTAACAGATTCCCCACTCCCACGAGCTGTTTCTAAATGCTGTTTTTCGGTGAAGCAGCTCAGAAACAAATGTAGGACCGTGCGAGATGACTAGGGTTTCAAAAATTGTGCCAAGTCTGCATACAAACAGAGTGTAAATTTTATGTGTGTGCTGCATGTTATATTGGAAACATGACGCATTTTCGTTGGATGAAGATGACTGTAGTACCTGTGGTTGTGTGTTATATATAAACACACCTTTTTCTTGATTTCTTTAATTTTGCTTTCGTGTTGCTTATGTTATGTATAACCATGTCATTGTTTTTTAATCAAGACAAAAACTGAAAAGCTAGCAATTAAAATGAAAGTCTGCTATTTCGCTTAACTGAAAGAGGAGAGAGCTGAAGGGACTTCAACTTTGAATTCATACTATAGCCATTGCCTTTTGATTTTCCGCTGTAAGTTGGAGCAATTGGGACAGTAACAGATCAACCCTATAAAAGGCTTCTTTCTGTCAATTGAAATGACAATTCAAATTGAATGTTGAGATTAGAAGCCTGTAATCATTGGCCCATAACTCAAATAGCCAAATGTATTTGCAAGACTTGTGTTCTCGTGGGGAGGATTTGTTGTTTTGAGTGAGACAGAAAAATAGGCTTATGGCATTGACAGAGAGGTGTCTGGGAGCTAGGTTCAGACTTCAGGAAAGGTTCTTGTTCCTTGTATGTGAGATGTATTGGCAAGTAGCTCAGGAAGCTGGCTTGCTCTTCTGACTGCATGAAAATGGAGAAATGGATACGTGAAGGTGCCAGTTCTCAGAGGGCAGTATCACACTTGAGATGTGTTGACAGCTACAGCTGCCTGCGAACTTTCTCAGAAAATACAAAGTTTCGTTGGAAAATGCCAGTTGATCAAAAGCTGGACTTTGAACAAATCTTTCAAGTAAACCACATTTCGTGTAGTTTCTCAGTTTGAAGTAGAATTTCTGATAACACACGGAGACTTCAGGTGAGCCAGTCCTCCTATGGCCAAGGCACTCCTCTTGTGATCGAAGCAGCTCACACCTGGATGCCCCTATGCTCAGATGAGCGTCAGACTGTTGGACTGCAGAGTCAGTATTTTGCTCTCCTTTGCCCACTAATTATGTCTTTAATACAGGCTAATTATGTCTGTAATATATGACAAACTGGGGGAAACCTTCAAATAGTCTGCTAATGAGAGCATCACTGGAGTCAGGGACCAGCTTTGATTACCTAGTCCCCATCGGGGTGAGCCGGGACTTGTTCTCTCACTTCCTTGGTTAGTACTTCAGGTACTACTTATTATTCTGACTAAATTTCTGGCTGTTTCAAATGAATATCATGAGAAATCCTGTCCCACTGTGGAATGGAAAATAGCTAAAAACTCAACTGCGTTGTGAGGGAGGGAGATTTTGTGGCTGTACTTTGCAGAGCTCCCAGCTTATGTCAGTGCTATGATCATCAGCCCAACTGGCAAATTCTTTTTCCAGGACTTGATTCATCTAGAGGTTTAAACAATATAATTGAATTTCAGTGTAAGGAGACGTTGAAACATTGGGGAAACAAGGCTTCTATGCAGCAGTTTTCAAACACACATCAGACATTCTGTATTGGGTGTCTGTTCCACTAGTCTGATGGGGGAGTAACTCTGCCCATGGGGACAGAAGAGAAGTCTCCAGTCCAACCATATGATGTAGGCTGCTTTCCTTACCAGTAATGACCTGGGAATTCCTTTCTTCTATTTCTTCATGCAAACAGTTCCTTGGCTCTCTGCTTCACTCTTTCTAATAGCTCCATTATCTTTGACCTTTCTCTTCAAAGCCCCCCAAATCCCATTGACTCCATACTAGCACCCCATACCTCCACCCTCTGTTTTACCAGTCTTTTAAGGTCAGCAAGATGCTACACTTCCAAGATCTCCTTTCTCCACTACCGCTAAACTCTAAGCTGAAGTTGTTCTCTGCATTTCTCTTCTCTGATTACTCCTAGACAAATCCACCCCCCCACACACACCCCCTCTCTCTGTTATGCATGTGCTGTCCTCCCGAAGCAGCCCCTCCTGCCTTAGCTTTTGCTGGCTCCTACTCCTGCTGGCTTTTCAGAAATTCCCCTATGTCCCACAAATTTAAATAAATGTACTTCCTTTGCGCTGTTCTGTGACCCTATTTCTAACTGCACCATACCTGTGCTTTGAAAGCTTCCTTTCCCTCCAGAAGTTTCTTGTATTTGTTCCTCCATTGCCACCACCTCTGGGGTTTCTTTTCTGTTGAATGTTCTTTCCCTTTTCAAGAAAGCCTTCCAGGCTACAAAAGGCGGGAAGAGCCTGTCTTGCATCCTAATAGATGGAATATCAGCTCAGTTCACACATAGTGAATGACAGGATCTTGGCTGGACTTGCTATAAATACTCCAAGACAAGGAAGGAAGAGCTCTGGTCTGGAATTGAGTAGTGGAAAGCAAAGTCTTAGCAGCATGCTGCCAGCTAGGCTGATTAGAAACCTTGTTGCCTGTCTCTAACAGCCACGACAGAGGGTAAAAAGAGAAGTCTTGGCTACTTCTGAATCCTAGAATCACCTTGTTTCTTCCCTCTCTATTCGTCCCTGTTTTGATCCAGCTGATACTTGGAGCTAACAGAAGAAAACCACTTTCTCTCAGACGAAAAGTCCTGTGCCAAGAGCTTGTCTCTGCTAGAATTGCACCTTCTGGGTGCCTCTGCCTAAAGCTAGAGCCGTGGCAAAGAGGGTGGTGCCTGCCAGTGGACACCGTGCCACTGTGCCTTACAAGTCAGTGGTGGCTTTTTTGTTTCATTACTGTTAAGAACTTTTTACATGGGGTTTTGGTTTTGGCTTATCTTTGTAAATCAGCAAGTGATGTCAGCAGGTAAGTTGGATTAGACTGTGCTTTCTGCAACGGGCAAGGGACGCGTGACTGCCAGCTGGGTACCCCACTGGAAAGCATATGACAAACCATTCTTCCACCCAATGATCCAGAGAGTTTGACAGCCACAACAAAATAACAGTAAATAGATGGGTCTCCAAGCAGTCAAGGGACTCGAAATGTTGTGCCATTCTTCCTCTTAATGAATTCCTAACAAGAAAAAGCAGTCAGGGCAAAATAAAAGAAGCAAAACAAGTAGGAAGAGAACTTTAACTGTAAGATCACTGCCACAAGTGGAAGTGTCTCAACTGGAGAAGCGGGTACAAGGATGGTAAGACAAGAGAAGAAGGCTTAAGCAAAATGCATTGCTCACCTCATTTCGACTAGCCTCCTCCATTGGTCGTACAGGAGAAACAGAACCCCTTCTCCATACTGGAACAAGATACTTGAATCCCGTGAAAACATTACAGACTACTTCCTGATGTTTTAAAAAATGGAACTTAGTACATTCCTGTCGGCAAAACTCCGTTTCTTTTTGCTTTGACAACCTACACTTGTCATTCTGGCTGAAAGTTATTGAGTCTAATGAAATTTTTTTTAGATTTTGTCCTTAACCTCTGCATTTTCCACAGAAAGAGATTATGCAAAACATAATCACATTGGATAAGCACACTGGATTCTGACATTTGAAATCATTTGCTATGGTCTATTACATTTTTATCTAACAGTGAATTCAAGAAGTCATAAACCAGACATGAATAAATCAGTAAATATATTTCTGATACAGCAGAACATGCCTTTCCTTGGCTGTGCACTACTGTGGTGCAAATGTATGGAGTTTTAAAAAGAAGTGATTTTCAGCAATTATTCAGAATAATTTTTCCATTCTATTATTATTTATAACATTGTAACAGCATTAGCACGTTGATGCTGATTCTGCTGAGATATAAATACATCTTCTTTTTTGGGGCATACCATCTGGGATTAGAATTATTTCAAAGGAATGTAAATAGCTAGCTGTTTTTCACATATTATATCTCTAACATTTTATTTTTCTCTTTTGGATTTGCAGGTGGCAAAGGAGGGAAAAAAAAGAAAAACAAAAATACTGCAAAGCCCCAGAAAAACAATGGTTCAAACTGGGCCAGTGTTCCCCTCCCACCCCCTCCTGTGCAGCCACTTCCAGGCACAGAGCTGGAACACTATGGGGTGGATCAGCAAGAAGCAGGGTAATTTTCTTCTTTTTCTTTGGAAGAAAAATCTGTGGTTTGCAGAGATTAGGCCTTTTTTAAAATTTATTTTTGCTAAGTGACAATATTGTCTTGTTTTGTTTAAAAAAGAAAAAAGAAAGAGTGCCTTATCCTATAGACTTACTCAAGGCTATGGAGGAGGAATGTTTGAATAGCTTCTCTTGCTAACAGCTGAAGATGGAGATAAGTGACCTTGCTTCATCATCCTGTAGGACTTCTCTGCTTACACATACTGAGAAGTATGTCGCTTCACATGTAGCCTAATTGAATTCTGTTGGGTCTTCTTGCAGGTGATGGGACTCAGTGAGTCAGGATGACATAATCTGGTTCCTTGTATTTTTTTCAGTGCTTTGATGTTTAAAAATATTTGAGCCAATAGAACAAAAAACCTCACACTAAACTGGATTAATTTTAGAAGATCAACTTGTGGATAATAATCTATCGGCTTTTAGAAGAAATCTCACAGTTGAGGAAGGCATGCTGTTTATTATTTAAAAATGTATCTTATTTATCTTT
>NW_010294585.1:379417-384120 GCF_000700745.2 Antrostomus carolinensis
GGGTTTTTGTGATTTTCTACAGAATCTATGCTTGTTCCTTGTTGCCTTCCTTGGTTTTATTTTGTATATACCTCAGTCTCTGAAGTTTCTCTTTTCCTGTAGTAGCTCCCAATCCAGCATGTTCCCTTTCCCCCCCTTTCCAGAGAAGATGCTGTTGCTTGGGTTTATGTAACAGACTTGGCAGTAGGGAAATGTTTATTACTTATTCATTATCATCCACTTGTATTTTTTCACCAACACCAGTAAAGGCAGTCTTCATATTGTTATCATTGGTTATTTTTATTTCTTACTATTGATTACACCTTAAAATGGAATATTAGCTGCGGGATGCCAATATCTTTGGTAGTTGTTTTCTGCCTTTAGAGAAAGTAAAGAAGATAATACCATTTACATCAAAAAAGTCCTTTCTGGCAAAGCCTAGAGAGGGAGGCTTTCTTTGTTGCAACAATGTGTGTAATGAAACAGAATTGTTATAGAATGTGCCCCTTGTCTGTCACCTCTATTGTTTATTTTGAAGGAAAAAATCTATCAGTGTCATGAATCAAGCTTTTTAATAGCAAAAGATTACTATAGAATAAAGGTGCTGAGAATAGAATAAATATTATTAGAAACATAGAGAGTCATGTTTGGTAACCAGAATTTATTTAGGGGCTTAATTATAATGAAATTACAATCAGAGGTTCCTGATGAAGTTAAGATGCTTAGATTTTAATAAGGACCTGAAAAAGTTGCGTGCATTTTCACCAAGTTGTATTTATTCAGAAAACCAAGAAGACCATGTGCGTGATCAGTAGTCACTATGCTGATTCCAGAAGTTTCAATAATTGTGTCATTTATATGAGATGTAGTTACTAATGTAGTCTGTTAGGTTTGCCAGCTTTTTCTTGTAGATTTATTATTATTATTATTATTATTTTAAATGCAGGTTAGAACCGGTGGCTTTTCAGACATCTTGCATTATGAAGGCAAAGGTTTTCGTACCTGAAATCTCGAGTCTCAGTGTCCTGAATTTCAGGCTTAGGCTCCTTTCCATTTCAAACAAAATCTAAGTAAAGATATGGTACTTGGGCAGAATCTTTTTACTAAGAAATCTTTTTACTATGAATTCTTTGTACTGTCAAGCTGAACATTTGGGGATTTGAAGCAAGTAGGGTCAAAAGGCGAGCGCATCCACAGCTCATTTATGCATTACTGAAAAGTCACTAAGGAGTATCTTTCTGCCCTGTCCCTTTTAAAGAAGAAGCCATTACACCAAAGCATGAGGTTGAGAGAGTAAGTGGCAGAGCTGTTGCACTGGACATTTTTAGCAGCATGAGTTAGGATGGTCTCTTCACCCTTGGGTGGCAATGTCATGAGTGAATATTGCAAGGAAAGACAAATTAGAGCTAGTCATGTCTTAATTGTCTCCTCAAGAATTGAATATGTATCATATAACATGTTCTTAAATCTCTGTGTTATGAAAACGGAAATGATCTTTCACTCCAAAGCCCCTAAATGCCAAGTGTTAAGACGCAGAATTTAATTGCACCTCTGTACACAAAGGTATGTCTGTGTGTCTATATGTGGTTCTATCTAGATACAGATTTAAAGTGACACCAGCCTAGTTACAGTCTTCCACAGACTTTTGGATGCTGAAGTCAGGTGGTTTTAGCTATCCTGAGTCTGTACTTTTAAATCCTGACTACAGACTTTTGAATAAGGAAAAAGTAGTGTAGATAATTTTAGAAATCTTTTGAGTTTTGCTTAAGGTAAATGTTCTGTTCATAATACAGGTTTTGAAACTTCTCTGTCTCAGTGTTCCCAGCCTTTTTGTAACCCAGCTTCACGCTTGAAAAAATTGGCAATGATTCATTTCTCTTTGGGAAATTGGCAATTCCTTCCTTCCAAATCAGGAGCCTTAAAGGCATATTTTAAACTGATTTGAGAAATTAACTGTATAATGCAATGCATTGCCTGTCTGCATTGCAGAAAAAAGAGGTGTGCCTTGTCAGCAGTCCTTAAAGGTGGAAAGAAGATAAAATGACTGAGATGATGCTTGGGGAAAGGCCTTTAGAGTGTGAGGTGGTTTAACAGCGAAGGAGCTGTGAGAGCTTTTGGTTGTCTGGTTGCCTTTTGGAAAGAGCTGTCTGCCCTGAGGTACTTTGGAACGCACCAGGAGTCAGGAAGAAATGTGTGTCGATGCTCCAGGGACTGCAGAGTGACTGGATGTTTTGAAGATGGGGAGAGTAGACAGTGTTGAGATTTGCATGGTGTGATCGTCAGCGGAGCTGGGCACAACTGAAGTTGTGTTCAGATTAGGGAATGACTCTGGGGAGGTGATGCACAGGGAATGACCACAGTCATGAGGGCCTTCCTGTCCTGGGTGTCTCCAAAGGTCCTGGGATGATACCATGATACAACACTGAATTGAAAGGTCCTGTGATGAGGACAGAGACAGAACAGGATTGAATTGCTGGCAAAGCTTACGTGAGAAGTGGTAGTTGAATATAAGGCGTCTGTTTCTAGCCCCCATCAGATGTGGCATCACCAATACATGTTTGGTATAAGACCAAAAATTGAACCACAAAAATCTACCAAAACATCTCTTACACCTGAAGAGAGAAGGATTTGATATTGAAGAACATTGGTAGTTGTTCACCTTTTCATGTCCTGTGGGCAGGTGTGTTGAAAGTGTTCAGAAATTTCGCCGTGCCTAGCTGAGTCCCAGGAAAGATTGGTGAGGAGGTGGGGTGCTGGCAGAGCTGTCAGCATGTGTGCTAATGTGTCTTGTCAGCTGGTGCTGTGACATAGTGTGTGCTGAGGGTCAGCGCTGCTGCGACATGAGTGTCCTCCACGTCATAGGAGATACCTGTATGCAGTGTGGGAAGACCAGAATTTGTGTGGAAAGTGTAGCTTTTTATTTAAGCTACAAAATAAATTAAAAAAAAACAAGTAGTAAATTTATAGACAAACAAAGGGGAGGATGAGGGTTAGGAAGGGCAGACGTGCAGCTCGCTCTGCCTTTTCAGCATGCTGCTGTGCTCACGTCTGCGTCAGTCCTTAGCGTCTTCTCCCGGGTTAATGATCCACGAAGTGAGTTCGTTGGGTTTTGGTGGCGGTTGTGGCATAACGTTCTCTACTCACCATTAACAAATGTGATAGTGGATCGGTGGTTATTTTGCTGCACATCTTGTTCAAGTTGCTTAGCAATTGTGGGGAAAATGAAACAGGCTCAGTAAGGAGAAGGTGAGCAATTGTGACCCTATTTCTGATAAATAGCTCAGATAAAAAGCTCACGCTGTGCTCAAGGGTTCAAACTGTGGCAGAAACCGTGTATACCCTCTACAGCACATCAGAGGTGAGACTTGATCTGTACTGAGTTTACTTGTTTTTTATTTCAGATACGACAGTGATGGTTGGTGTCCACCTTTGCCAGTTCAGACCTACCTCCATCAGGGCATGGAGGATGAACTCGAAGAAGATGATGATCGTGTTCCCACACCTCCTGTCCGAGGAGTAGCTTCATCGCCTGCCATCTCCTTTGGGCAACAGTCCACTGCAACCCTCACGCCTTCTCCACGAGAGGAGATGCAGCCAATGCTTCAAGCCCACCTTGATGAATTAACTAGGGCTTACCAGTTTGACATAGCAAAGCAGACATGGTAAGTGTCTGAAGGGGCACCTGCGGTCTGGGAAATGAAAGCATGATAATAATGATTTATTCCTTGATGTCTGTGCTCAACAATATTTCAGTAATGTTTCCAAAGCAGTAAGATGGAGGAAGAAATAGCAAAATTGTATCTCCAGTGTGAAGACCTTAAACATTAGTAGGTGCTTTTTAAACCGTAATGCTTGGTAATATGTTAAATCTAAATAATATTCCTCTGGAGTTTTGCATATTTTCAACTAAGTAGTTAACACTCACCTACTGACAACTTTTATCCAGTTCAGAGTACTCTCTTTTCAGCCTAGCAAAAGTATGATTTTTTTAGGATTTTCAAAAATATTGAGTTCTAAATTCCTGATTAGAGATAATGCTATTCACCTTAAATAGCAATGTCACAGTTTTTACTGTGTCACATGAGACTGAAGCATTTACATCGCTGACTTTGGTTTGAAATACCATGAAAATTTCTGATTCATAGGGAAAAAACCCAGAAATAGCAGGAAGGAAGTTGGTAGAATTTACAAAATGGATCTAGCATTTTAGCGTGCTTTGTGCCTGTTTGAAGGAAGAGCAAGCAAATACCACAGTAACATTTCCCTTGCAAAACAAACAGAAGCCATCTCTTCAGGGACTGAGAAGGAACTTGTCAGCTGCGCCAGGCTGGGGGTACGGTGAAGGTCAGTTGCTTTTGGGATGTTCCCTGAGCGGCAGTTGTCCTTTTACAAGTTTTCTACCCAGACAAAGGCGGCGAGTCTCGGAGGAGAGGAGCAGAGCTGGTGGCTGCATGGCAGGCAGCCAGAGGAGCAGCCTTTCTTCCCTGGTAAATAAAGCCACAAGGTTATTCAGCTGGAGCTGCCACAAACAGATCAGGCAGGTAGGCAGGCGCTGCCAAACCGAAGCCAGCCCTCGTCCCTGGACGCTGGCGAAGCCCCGAGGCTTGTCTGCAATCTGCGCTGGAGCACCAGGGTCCCGGGGTCCCGCGGCAGTGCGCTGCCAGGCAGGTGGGACAGGCCCGGAGCCCAGGCAGCAGCTCGCCCTGGCCCGTGGAAGGTGGCTG
>NW_010294585.1:384144-399251 GCF_000700745.2 Antrostomus carolinensis
CCCGCCCAGTCGCAGCCGCTCGCTGCTGCGGTCGGCAGCTGTTACCCGTCCTGTGCCGGGCTGGGGCTGGGTAACCTGGTGGGACGCTGAAGCAAAGGCTCTTCCAGCTGACGGGAAAGGTCTTGCTCCCTTTTGGAAGAAATGAGAATTGAGCAGGAACTTTCATAATGTGCTTAGGAATAGAGAGATTTTAACGTTGCTCTTGTGTCAGGTCATGATAATTGAGCCTGAAAAAAATATAGATGAGAGAACCTGGATTTTCATACTGGGACCTTAAAGCAGGTATTGGGATAAATATTGAGAGCTGCAAATACAAATGACTTTTAGAGTAGTTATGACATGGACTTGTGTAATGCTTTTATACTGTCTGGCTGGACAGATACTGTGCTGTTCAGCAAATGCTGTTCAAAGTCAGTGGAAAGTCCTCCTTTGTCTTCAGTGGGAAGGAAGATTCCTTAGTTTTCTTTTCACAAAGTTCACCTGTCCAGTGTAGAGGGAGGAAAACAAAAGAACAGGATGGGACCTGTCAGATAAGTTACTGTAGGAGTAAGAGAAGAGAAATATAGAGACCAGGCAACTAGAAATTTAAGAAAGTACATTAGAGATTACTGGAAAAGTGTATAATCATTATGGCCTTGATCCAGCAAATCACTTAAGTATAGGCTTAACTACAAGTACATGAGAAATTGACTTCAATTGTTCCATCGCGTGCTTAACATAAAGCGTACACTTCAGTATTGTGCTTGATTGGGAGCTAATCACACTGTTTATTGAGGGTTAGTTAGATGGTAGCACCCTTCAGCGCAGTGTTTTGAACGCTGCATAGCTGAGAACCTGGTGTCCAGGCAGAAAAGTATTCAAGAACTGCTATCAGAAGGGGGTTGTATATCAGAAGGGGGTTGTATATCAGAAGGGGGTTGTATATCAGAAGGGAAGCATTTATTCTGCAAATAAGCTTCAGAGTAAGCAATCATTTAAAACCTACACCAAGGTGGAGAGAGATGCTAGTGGTATATAACATTTATTGTGAGATTTCAGATTTTATAGATTCACATTATTAAAAAAAAACCATCCCGACTATTTGAATAAAAAGACTTACTGTGCTTATCAAGTGTAGGCGATAATACAGCACAAAGTTTTCATCAGAAATATATTAGAGCTAGGTGACCAAACAGGTGACAGTTTTAATTTTTTCTGTTATGTTGGTGTCCAAGCAAGAGACCAGCAGAATCCTGGATCACATCCAGAGCGCTGCCAATTCGAATCAGGTCACAGCACCTGACGAGGAGCCACCCAAGGATTTGCCACATGCCTGAGTCAGCGGTTCCAAGCGTGGTACATGCTCTCATGCCAAGGCCAGTGTGCCTGGGTCCCCTGGCACAGCTTGCTGTGTACCTGTAGCTGCGTTGGAAGCTGATGGTTGCTCTTTTCCTCTCTAGCCTCTCAGAGACCACACAATTGAAACTCCAAGTCCCATGCTTGCCTTTGGCCATTTAGCTGTCCTGTGGGTGTTTTTTATCTCTCTTTTTGTTTTTTTAATTGTGATTGCTGCATGCAGTAATTTCACACATGCATGCCCTGATACTGCTGCAATTAAATCAATTAAACCACTTGGAATAAAGCAAAATAAAAAGGCCTCACTGATAATGGGCTCATTGGACTCGAAAATGTCTTCTGTCCTACTGGTCATTTCCTCCTCTTCAGGGTGAGTTCTACTTAAGAGCACTGAGTCTGTTTAAGCAGGGGTGAAATCTAATTTTGGCTCGACATGTGATTTGCAAGGTGGAATATTGGGTGAGACACTTACATGCTAGGTTGGGCCTCAGAATTGTGCTTTTCCATGGACTTCCTGCCTGATTTATATAGCCTCTGTGTACATCATTCCTCATCTGTAAGAGGAAAATCTTGACCTTCCCCATCTTACAGGGGTTAGAAGTTTATTTAAGGCTGGAAAGTGCACAGGTATTCTGGTGTTAGAAGCTATGGTGAATAACTGAATTGTCTTTTCTTGAGTTTGACCTAAAAAACCATCTTTTGTAAATCTACTTCAGGATTTATTGAAAAGCTGATCTTCTGTTGACCATGAAGTACAAGGTCTCATCTGTTCTGATGACATTTTCCTCTTTGTTTGCGTAGGCACATCCAAAGCAATACACAACCTCCTCAGGCTCCAGTTCCACCCCTAGGATATGTATCTGGAAACCTTATATCAGACTTGGAAACAGATGTTCCAGATGATGATGATGATGAGGATGATATTGAAGAAGAAACTGTAGAAATCAGTAGGCCGCTAAGAGGTCTAGAGCATACTCCAGGCTCCAGTATGGACAATCTAGACAGCTCTGTGACAGGTAACCACACACTGTTAACAGTGACACCAGCTTGTTCCTAACAGTAAAATACATCATCAGTCAAACACTTTCTAAGCGAAAATTTATTCCACTCTATTTCTGTAACATTTAAAATGTGTTAATATTAAACACTAAAGTTAAAGAAGGATTTGAAAATACTTTGCTTTGCTGCAAAATGATAAGAAAATTCATGAATTTTAAAAAGCTTTAAAGACTTGAAAGAAAACTCAATTATGTCCTGGCTTTCATGAAAAGTTCACTCTGCTGGAGAAGCAAGCCAGTTACAGAAAAGGGAGGGGGAAGACCTCGGCTCAGGAATATATATTCTATAACTCAGAAGCAGTATGAAAATGTTATCTTAAAGCACTTTTAGATATTTTGCTGGGTAAATGCTTTCACAGATGAACACAAGGAAGTTAAAAGGCTTCAGAGTATGTGCAGTTAGATCAGCACAGCATTTATTTGTAGAGTAAATGCAACATTTATGTGGGAAAATGTGTATTTTGAACCTACTTTGTATTGCTGACTTTAGCAATTGTTCCCTTTCGGTTAAGATGCTTAATTATTCTGACACTCCTTCCTCCACTGCTTCTCGCCCTTTGCAAACCTTGGAAAGTCACCACGGGGATCATCAAAGGGGAACTAGGAAAGCATGTTAAACTAATGCACAGAACCTGCATGAATAGAATTGCTGTTGAGGGAATGTAGGCAATGGAAGATATTTTTTGAAAAATACAGATTTTGTGTGGACATCGTGCACTTTTTTGTAAGCATCAGTACATTTCCCTTTAGGTTGAACTTGGGCCTCTATGTAATATACTGTATCCATAATGCACAGCTGTACTGGAGACCCAAATGTACGCAGTGTTCGTAGCTCATTAAAGCTGGTGGGTGCTCCTTCAGTCTTTGATCTTGGCAGAGCACTGATTGTTAGTTGTGTTTTAAGGGATGCTCACTCAGTACAATTTACTGCCATAGCACCACTGAATTCCACCACTTTGTTCTGGATCTGTGAGATTCCAAGGCTTTTTCTCCCTTACTTAAACATTGCTGTTCTGAAAACACTGCAGGAACACGGCAGTGGTGGAGCATCAATACCTATAATACTTGTTGAGTTAAATGGTGTCTAGCTTAATCCCCTTTCCAGGTTTTCCTTCACCCTAGGGCCAGACTGTTTACCAATCTAATTAAGATTTAAGAATTGTATCCCTGCCACTATGACTTGAAATCCAGATTCATCTGAAGGCCATAGAGTTAAAGATTAAATCCCTGGATTGAGAAGGTTAATTTATTAGTACATGAGTATGTTAAGTCACTTCTCTTGAATTTCAAGTGTAATCTCCTCCAGGCTATAATTCTGCCTATTTTTGCGTGTCTCGCTAATGGCTCAGAAGCCTTTCCGTTAGGAGTCCTGGAAGGGTTTTGCACTGGTAATACAGAAATAAATAAAAAACCCCTCCAGATTGCTGTATATTTTCCACTTGGTATGTATGAATATGTCAGTGTTGATATATCTGTAAATCAGAAGATGAATGTTTTTCACGTTTGCATTTTCACCTGATATTTTAGACCACCCTGCCTAGTGCAAAGTAAAGGAATAGCCACATTGCTGATCCAGTTCATAGACTTCTGTGCTTATTACAATTTATCCTTTTATGAATAACATTCAAGCTTGTTATAATCATTATAA
The DNA here is from genome assembly GCF_000700745.2 of Antrostomus carolinensis. NCBI lineage: Eukaryota > Metazoa > Chordata > Aves > Caprimulgiformes > Caprimulgidae > Antrostomus > Antrostomus carolinensis. Next base: position 388,186 of record NW_010294585.1, read on the forward strand.
ATCTTGTTTCATTATTAGAGTGTTAAATCTTTAGCTGTTGGAGTGTTAAAAACTTCCTGGTGCATTTTTTTTGGCAGAAATTGGGCAGAACGTGGTAACGTAGACTGGGAGTGTACTTCAGGTGATGTAAATGCACTCCCACTCACTTCCACGCTATCTTGATGTGGTCTCGTTCAGCTGCAAATTAAGGTTTTTCTTTTGCCTGTTCTTTTTCTGGTTTAATTAGGAGCTGGATCAGCTCCTTGATCTGGTTCACCGCAGGGCAAGGTGTTTGTGGCACTGCAGGAAGGGAGTGCATGGCTGGAAATGACAGACTGCCCCTATAGCCTGTAGCTGACATGTAGATTGACTTAGAACAATGAGGAAAATACAGCTTTGCAAAAATGGATCAAGAGTGTTTGTCTAAACAGTCTGTAAAATGGCAAACTCTTCAAATAACAAAACTCCCGTTTTCCTTGCTTACTATATGGGCAAAAACCTTGATTTTCTGAGGGCTTGTTTTGGGCTTGTTTGTTGTTTTTTTTTTCTCTTAGAGATGGAAGGAAATTGCTTATTATGCTTGAAGGAATTGTTTCAAAAGAGAATTTTTGTGTATCTGTTTCTGTGAACTCTTCCAGGCTGTGTTTAGTAGTGTTAAGGGGGATATATAACAAATTGGAGGGTATATAACAAATTGGAGGGTATATAAATTGCATTCATGGTTTCTAAGCTGTTTCTCATTCTTTAATTTGATTGTTTGTAGAATCCTATAAAACAACAAAATTGTTCTTTCTTGCACTGAGAATATATAAGTCACTTCTTTTCATAGGGCTTTTACTGACTTAAACCAGCGTTTTCCTAGGAATTTATATACCGTGTTTTCACTTCTTTAAACATTATAATAAAAACTGGAGGCAAATGAGAACAGCTGAGCTGGATGAAGCAATAGTTCTGTGTGTTTTGAAGTGTGTCCTGTGAGTTCAGTGTTGGTGAGAAATTTAAACTGACATCCCTGGGTCCAAACAGAGTTGCTGTATGGTGAGCAGTTTCCTCACCCTGTCTTGTTCATGTGCCTGGGCAATTTCCTCCGAAACCCCAGCGTTGCTCCTTTAAACTGCTGAAGAGTCAGATTGTCTTCAGTTGTAGTTACAGCTAACTGAAGATTCAGACAAGGATTTAATCTGCACTGTTAAGCTTTTCTCTTTGCAGGTGGCAGAGACATAATGTTGACGTGCGTAATAAAAAGAAAGGAGGAGTGCACAGTAACTGTATCTTAACCATTTCCAGATATTGCAAAGAAAAACACAAGGAGGGAGGTTTAGATTTGAACACTTGTGGGATGGAATATGAAATTAAAGTCAAAGGTTTGCTTCATTCCCAGGATGGTTTGTCAGGATACCGAGTTACTGATTCTGATTTTAAAAAATAAATAAAAAAAAGAACTGAAGAGCAGCTGTTAAACTTCTGCTCACTTGACTTTTAATTCACAATTATTTAGGGTTATTTTTGCTCTCAGGGAGATGTTTTTTTCTTTTGCTTATGTTTAATATTTGCCTTTATAATGAATTGCTGTGCAGAGTTAGAGCATGAATGGTCATGAAGAGTCTGTTATATTATTCTACTTTAATGGACTTAATTAATTGCATACGATGACTGTATAAGAAATTAATTTGTTCCTCACTGAGATCACTAAGAACAACACTAGGTTTTGCCAGATCAAAGTATTATGGTTTGGGGGCTTTCTCTGCCCTCTCATTATCTTCTTCCCCTGTTATATCTTCAGTCCTGGTGCATTTTGACCGAGGAGAGAGATACATCATTAACTAGCATGGAAATGAGAACAAGCCCTTTTCTACCCAACTGATACCAACTGGTATAAGCAGAGAGGTATTCTTGTCAACAGCACCACTGCAAATGGATATATATATATTTTTAATAGAATTATATAGTTCTGAAATTATAAAGATCTCCATAGGTTGTATAGCTCAGCAAGGAAGAAAATCCTTTATTTGGCATGTCTTGGTCATGATTAAAAGAATCTCTGATCACTCCCTGTGTAGTAAAAGTTGCTCATTCATCGTGTCTGAGCACAAATGGAATAATTCTGGAAAATTACACAAAATCGTTTTCATGAGACATATTTTACCATGGCAGAGTTCAATATTTATATTGATTTGTTTTATATTGATACCTATTGCAAAAGATTCTATTTGATAAGCAGTTAGATAGATTGCATCTAATAGGAGGAATGTGTTTCATGGATTAAATATGTACTCAGAAAATAGGAAACTGCTACTTTTTGTATCTCATAAAAATGGTAATGCAACAATTAGCAGGGTCATATTATAAAGCACAGACTTTACTCTAGCTTAATGGATCTAGGGATATGCATTCATCAGCAAGGATGGATTTAGCATAAAATGACATGTAAATGAATTGATGACTGATCATAAATTAATTTTAGTGCTGAAGAAGTAATAGAGACACAGCAAGATGCCACTTTATCATAGTATTTTACTGCTCAGCAACATTTGAGCAACTACTTAATGTTCTGTGTGCATTCCTCTTCTAACAGCTTGAATAAATTTGAGAAAATTTTGTGCCTTTCAGCAATATGGAAACCAAAAAATCTAAAAAGATTGAAAATGCAAACACAAATAAATTTTGCTAAGTGACATAAATTCATTTTTCATTAAATGTTAATGAAGTCCATTAATTATGGTAAGACCTGTGAAGTGCCAAATATGTATGTATGATTTTTACCTCCTTTTGTTTAGCGTTTCCTGCCCCAAAATAAAAATTTTAAAACTTAAGCATTTATTTCAGGTGAATATGTTTAAATATTTGGACATTTACAGTGAAATCTAATGTAAAGTATAAGACCAGGTCTAATTTTTGAAGCGTGATCTTGTTTATATTCTGCATTCACCCCCTTCTATTAATCTTATTTTAATGGTACGTTGACTATTGGCCCCTTTATTCCATCACTTCCACCAAAAGCAGTGGACATTCTTTCTTTGTAATCATGACAGTAGGCAGATATATCCAAAGGAGGATAATGTTTTTAAAAAGGCTGAAGGAATTCTCTAACCGATATCAGCTGAGGTAGTGTCAGTCCCCAAGGACTTCTTCAGTATTTCACAATCCTGAGCAGTCCAACCCCCTTCCACCAACAACCTGCAGAGGAGCAGGGGCGTGGTATTGGGGTGTGCTTAGTGGTCCCGTGGAGGAGAGCACGTGAGCGTGCACACACAAGTCCCAGTGGCTTCATTCGTTAATTTTAAGCACGCCCATGGAGTTTGCAGTACACAGAGAAGTTACCTGATGGACTTTTCAAAAGCGTTAGGTTTGTTGTGAGCAGCTTTTACTTCACAAGTGCATTAGGGTTTGATTTTATTTTTTTCCTAAAGTAAAGCAAGAGCACACTTTACAAAGAAAAATAGCGTTTTTATTGCCTGCAAAATGCCACTAAAAGCAGTAGCCTGCAGTCTAGAAGAAGCTAGCACCTCTGTTCCCCTCATCTCTCCCTGAGAGCAAGGCAGCTTTCTGTTTGCATTAGCACCGAGAGATGTTTTATGGAGCAAGAAAACAGAGTTCAGCTTTTCACAGAGTGGATTTTGTTCTGCATAAAGCATTTACTGCTGCTGTCAGCAAGAGCAAAATTTACAGTTGCCAGAAAGCATAAAAACTCAAATGTGCTCTTGGAAAACACATGGTGAGCTGCATGTGAAGGAGACACTGAAAGCCTGTTCCATTCCAGTTCAAAATGCACAGCTGATCTGAAAGGGACGTCAGCATCTCTTCTTCTGCCTTTATTCAGAGAGAAACAAATGTGCATCTGATTTGGAAAATGAGAGGCCAGTGGGTGCCTTTAAAGAAGCTGTCACCACATGTGCCACGTTGGCCCGGCTGCCTGGTGGCCTGAGGTGCCTGGGCTGGGCTCCAGCAGTCCCACACCTTCCCGGCAGTGTCCACACCTCTGGAGGGCAAAGCTGCTGGGACCTCGCTGCTGCAAGTGTGGGTGAGGAAAAAGTGCTTTATGCAGGGAAGCTGAATAGGAACCCACAGAAATAATGTGGAGATCTGACCATTAGCTACTTGGTCACGTAGAGCTGTGGGTGCTGCGCATGGCCAAGGGTAGCTTGCTGACTGTGGCAGTTAGGAAGAGTTTTGCCTCTGCTTCCAGCAACCAGGATGTCATAGAAACATGGAATGGTTTGGGTCAGAAGGGACTTTTAAAGCTCATCTAGTCCAACCCCCACTGCCACGGGTGGGAACATTTTCCACTAGATCAGGTTGCTGAACAATTGAACAATTTCAGGGATGGGGCATCCACAACTTCTCTGGGCAACCTGTTCCAATGTCTCACCACCCTCATCATAATTTTGATTCTTTTTCCTTACATTCATTCTAAATTTACTCTCTTTCAGCTTAAAGCTGTTGCCCCTTGTCCTGTCCGTGGCCTATGGGCCTTGTAAATGTCTTTCTCCATCTCTCTTACAAGCTCCCTTTATACATTGAATGGCTGCAATAAGGTCTCTTCAGGCTGAACAACCCCAATTCTCTCAGACTTTCCTCACAAGACAGATGTTCTAGTCCTGTGAGCATTTTTGTGGCCTCCTCTGGACCTGCTCCTGCTGGGGACCTGCTCCTGTGCTGGGGACCCCAGACCTGGATTCGGTACTCCAGGTGAGGTCATTGCTTTGATGTCCTCACCTGGAGTAAAGCTCACACCTCTGCAAGAACTGAGCTGTGCTTCCAGCTGCTGGAGGAAAGGGCGAGGGGAAGCAATCCATGGGCAGAGGCACTGTTCCTGACCTTGCTCGTGGGTGCTGTCCATGGGAATGCAGAGGAGCTGGGGAACAGGGCTTTCCTGTAGAGTTGCCCTGAAAAGTTGGTGGTCTGACAAGAGCACTCTTGGGATAACTAAAATTCAGCCATTGTTAAGAAAACCTGCCCTGGTGTGCGTGCGGTGAATGGGAGGTAAATGCACACACGTTGGAGAGACCATTGTGGACTGTTGCAGATTTTTAGTATATTTCCTAGTTAAAATGTGGAATTTTAAAAAAAATTCATTTATTTATTTATTTATTTAGGACTGGCTCAATGTCAGTCCAGCCCTCCAAAGAGGAGATGAAAACCTTGCAACTGTTCCCAGGCACACCCTGGACGCATCGCATCCAAGCGATGTGCATTCTGAGCGGCTGCTTAGCAAACGGACAGAACGATGTGAGCAGATGGAAATTCAGGCTTAAGTTCCTTTAACACATCCGTAGTCTTGTGTCCATGATACTGAAAACCATTCATATTCTGCTCAGTTTATGTTTTCATATGTGTCTTTGTAGAAAATAGAATGTTTCATACAAAACAGGCTCTAAAACTGACACAATACACAGTAAATTTTCAGCACCAGAGTATTGTCCTTTGATATCTGCAGGTCTCGTCCTATTTTTACGTTTCAACTTGTTCTTACATGTTTTGCAGAATATGTCGATAAGCGATTGTTTGAAACTGTGCTCAGCTATATCATTTAATTTTCTTACATCTTCATGAAGTGTTTCATTACCAGTATCTCCTTTCATACATCGTCAGTAACTGTTGCTGAGCCTTTTTACTCTCCATTCTCTATGATGTCCCATCTCACTTTGATTGTTAGTTCAGAAACTGTCTTTTCAGAGGAGATTCAGTTTTAGCCTTCCCTTGCTGTTATCTAGGCTTCTTTACATCTGTCTGCATCAGGTCAAGTCTGTTTGGAAAATAACAATTTTATGTGTGCTCTTGGCGAGCAGAATCACACTCTGTCACTCTCTGTTGCACTTAACACACTTGCTGCCTGTCAGACCTCCCCAGACCTCCTCAGTTTCTTTTCTAGTGTGGACTGTGGTGATTACAGCCTGCCACGGTGCTGGCATTGAGAGGTTTGGTCACTGCAACATCAGAAAATAACCCATTGTCCTTGGGCTTTGTGGTACAGAGTGCCACTGACTAAATTCCAGTATTCACTTGTTGGACTCAGGACTTTATTTTGCAGGATATTTTTAATATTTGGCACCGCTGTTCGTTAATTAGCCTTTCGAGTTGGTAGGAATAAGCAGGTCATTATTGATTTGTTAATTCACAGTATTGAACACAATAATACTTTCTTCGACATGGATTAAAAAAAGGGATTTGAAGAACGTGACTTACACATCTTACATATATTTACATAAATTCATCTCTGCTAACTGAATAGTAGAGTCAGGGCCATGTGTCTCTCTCCACATGTGTCTTCATATCTTTGAAAACCAGTTCTCTGCAGATTCTCATGGGTTCACTGGGGTTTTTTCCCACCATACACATGTCACTGTGTTTAAAAAGCAGATTTCAGGTATTTCAAGAAGGTGCCTGTGCTATCTCAGAACAACGTGCTGTGTCTACACAGCACCGTGGAGCAGCTCAGGTCACAGGAGCAGTCTGGTAGCTCCACATCTCAGCTGGCCTTGGTAACTATTAGCATGGGTGCCCTGTTCCTGGAGCAAAGCTAGGTGCTTGGTGCTGGCTAGGCTTCCTTTGCCTCCTGCTGCAAGGGGCAGTGTAGAATTACCCTGGGACATTTGCCCGTGACTTTTAGAAGTACAGAACACCATTAACTCCATCTGAAGCCACCAAAGAAACAGAATTTCAGTACCTTGAAAAAAAAAAAATCCAAGGTGAGGGATAGCTTTTGAAAATATATTGTCCTGCCACGTTGGGTAGCTGATCAACACTTCATGCATTGGAAAAAATAAAATATAAATGAAGAGCAAATAAACTGAATCCTTCCCTCACTGTTTTGCTCTTTACGTTTTAGCTATGTCAAGATTTCTATATTTCTTCCCTGTGCTTTTTCTGGTGTCTGGTTTTCTGACTGCATTTTTATGACGTTATTATCAATTTCCTCTCCTGCAGTGGTGGTAATCCATAGCTAGAAGGTACCATGAGGCCAGCATTGGCTTAGAGGCTGACTCAGTATTAAATTTGAGTACATATTTGGTCTGCTTTTGAATGTTAATTATTTCTAACCTTTTAAAAAAGTAACTTTAATCCACTAGAATGAGCTACTTTAGGTCAGCTTTCTTCAGGCCATTAAGATTGCTCATCTATTTTAAGGTTTTGATTGAGAAAATGACATAACAACAGTCTTGTTCAGGACAGCTCTTGAAGCCCATGTCTGACTTCAGATGTATCTGCCGAGGCTTAACACTTGTGCTGTCCTAAATTAAGACTTTGTTTTGCAAATATTGAACTAGCTACTGATTTATAATAAGTCAAGTAAAATTCATTTCAATCCCAGGGAAAATCTATTAACTTTCAAAATCATTTATTATGGAACCTTCACATTTGTAGAGAATGTGTATCATTTTGTTTACAGGATCCAAACAACATGGAGCAAGTTATGAATGAGATCCCTCTTAGCTTTGATAGTGCTCCTTTATACCAAGGTCTGCCAGATAAACTTTGGGTTTCCTGTTGTGAAAGGACTTACTAAGTGGGTCTTTAAGCTTTAGATGAATACTGCTCTTTTGTACCAAGCTCTGTCAAATGAATTTTGGGGTTTCCTGTTGAGAAAGGGCATATTAAGTGGGTCTTTAAGCTTTAGATGATAAAAAAAAAACAATATCCAATGTGCACAACTCACTAGACCCCTACATTTGTTTTTAGGTTCAATGGTAAATGGATGGGGTTCTGCGTCTGATGAGGACCGTAACTTTTCTAGTCATAGATCTAGTGTAGGTAGCTCCTCAGATGACTCGATCTTTACCAGCGGCAGTTTTGCACAAGCACTGGTTGCAGCAGCAGATAAAGCTGGGTTTAGGCTGGATGGAACCAGCCTGACAAGAACAGGTTTGTAGCCTCAAAGTTGATGCTTTCTGCATGAAGGGTGTCTCTTCCCGTTCTTCTCTTCTCTTCAGTGAACCTGCCTCTCACACTTGTCTAACATGCATGGAATAAGGTGGATGGAGATATTTTTATCAGTGTATTTTAAACAAAACCTTGCATTACGTTTCATTTTTAGTGATTCCAAGTAGTGAATAGCACAAGCTTTTAATCTGCACCTTCAGTCTGCTGCAGTTTCCCTCTGTGCTGACTCTGCTACAGATTTACTGACACGTGCTCTGTTTAATATTTCAGTGAAGAAAAAAACTAATTCTGCCCTGCAGTCTTTGATGATTTCGGGTTTTGCAAAATCTCCTCACAATCTTTCGCATTTCCAGTGATGAACATCATGTTTAAACTATTATCTCCATCACTGCTCTTCTGTTGCATCTCTTCTTGCAAAAGTGTATTTCTCTGTGAAGTTTTTCCAAGCATGGGGTGAATTGGTGTGCTTTTATTGTTAACAGTCTGTTTAAAAGCCTTATTAATAGCTGATTAAAAAGCACTTCATTCAATAAGTTAATATGTTTTGATAAAATTTAATTTTAATTGTGCCAACTGAATCTGCCAAGTTAAATGTAACAAAAGTAAAGTGACTATTGCTTTTGAAAACAGTCAGTCTTCTAAAATGAATTAATTAAAAGTAAACATAATTTAGTTTGTATTTTTAAAGCTCCATATGTTTTATTTCTAGCAAAAAACGATAAGTAAAAATTATTTTTAATTCTTCTAGAAAAAAAAATATATTTGCCTTTGCTTAGTCTTATCAAAATAGCAAAAATAACTACTTATTTAGATCCACCAATCTAATAGCAAATTATGAACTTGGGTCATATTTTTATTACGCTTTCTCAGCCAGTTTGTGCCCACACGTCCCATAATAGTCCTATCATTTACAGTTTTGTGCTGTTGGTCTGGTATGAAGTCTGTCCTCAGTCAAATGCGTGCATTTGTGATAAGTGTCTCCACATGCTGGGGCTGAAAACCATCGGCTTTCTGCATGCAGTGACTTCGTGGCAAACACCACCTTTTAGGAACGTTAGGAATGAAGGAAAGAGTCCATGGCAAGGTCCTGTGTCCCCAGCAAACCAGAGAGTGAACAGATACAGCTTTTCTGAAACCACCCAGACTTTTGCCATTGACTTTCATCGGACATAACAGTAATATAATAATAAAAGACTGTAAATTCATCATTAAATGTAGTTAAATCCCTCACTTGCTTCTTACACTAGTGGAAAATTGACAGAGTAAATCTGTCTCATCATTTGAAAAAAACCAAACTAAAAACTGATGTAGACTTTCACTCATCTACTATGGACACATTTGGCCAAAGAATAACTTAAAATATACTGTTTTGCTTAAGGAGTCTCCTAAACAATCTTGAATGAAAGGACTAAATCCTTCCCAATTTTGGGGGGTTTTTTGCATTGTTCATGGCCTCAGTAAAAGCTAACACAAAGGTTCACTCACAGTTGATGTCACTTGTATCAGGCCATTGAGAAGTGCAGTTTGCACACAAACACACGCACAACAAAAGTAAATGGACACACAAACACATAGACACTTTTAAAGAGATATAATTTTTTATTGTAGCTGTGTAAATGGAAAGTAGAAGGAAAGGCTGAGAGCCCTCTCGTCAGTTATATTTTCCGAGCTTAATTAGGTCACAAGTGCACTTAAGCTGTGTACTTGGAGGTAATTCCTCAGACAGACGGATGCTTTGGGAGCCTGCACAGCATCTGCATTTGCCCCGTGTCCGATTTAGGGCAGTGCTATCTATTTTCCCCCATTTTCAGGGAGGGGTAAAAGAGAGAATGTTTGGTGTCTGTTTCTTTTTTCAAACCAACATTCTGAATGAACAATCCCATTTCTGTAGTCAAGAGAGGAAGTGTGAAGAATCTTTGTCCTGCACTCACCAGATGCACTTGCGTGTTGCGAGTTTATTTTTGCAAAACATCTGTGCGATGTGCTGTGAGCTGGGATGGGATTTCAGGCTCATAGCTGAATTTCCTTGCGTTAGTAGGCTTTTTAAATTTTTTTTAAATGAAATTTTAGTATTATGTCAGTGTTCATCTGCTGTTTTATCCTTATCTACGGGCTTGATCACTTCTTTGTCTGGCTGCAGCTGTGCCAGATCTAGAGGTTAATGTTTCCAGCTTTCCCCCCAAATGCTTGTCACTGCTTTCTCCCAGCTCCAGAATTAGCTGCTTGGCTGGGTGTTCTGTCACCCACATCAGTTGAAATGAGCCAGGTGAGCAGAGGTATAACTTCCCATGCTGTTTAAGTTCCATTGGGCTTCTTTTGGTAGAGGAGAATGTCCACGTGAGGGGTTCAAACGTGGTCATCTCCCAACAGCTGGCAGTGACACGCAGCTGGGAGACAAGCCTGCCTAGGAGCCGTGTCCTCCTCAGTGTGCCCATCAGTCAGGAGGTAGAAGATCAGGCCTGGGGCAGTCAGGAAATACTGAGGTGTTAGTCTAACACATATGTGTTAATGTAAAACACCATCTTAGAGAGGTTATGGCTACTTTTTTTTGCTTTGCCCTCTTGGCACTGAGAATATTTCAAATATTGTGGCAGGTAGCATATTACTCCTGATTAGGCTGATCTAGATCAGGTCATATGTGATGGCACGTTGCAAGTAAGCACATCTGTTGAAAGGTTTTACCAGAAAATAAAACTCACAGCAGGGTAGACCCTGGTCTAAGTTAACCAGAATATAAAAAAGTTCCTTACAAGCTTGGGCTCAGTTGACCAGAAAAATAACCAAGAGCCATTTTGGCACTTGCCATCAACTCTTAGAGCATTTGTGCCTACAGCAGCACTGAGCGAGCAGAAATTCTGCCTGCCTTATACATTTGCCACTGCACATAGGTTTAAAACAAGTAATTTTTTTAAGTACTAGTTCTAAACAAATTAAAATGTTAACATCCCCAAGATACTTGGCAAGAATGACCCACCGATGAAAAAAAAAAGAAAGTAAAAGAGAGTGAACTTTAGTTTTCATCACTTATTATGAAACAGTAAGCCTAATTAAGTTAACTGAATGAAAACTTCAAAATAAGAGGAAGTGAATGCAGTAGATGAACCATGCTCCTATGGTTTGTGCTGTGATGCTTTTAGTGATCTGCTCCATAGAACAGCATCAAAGATTTATTTTTTTTTAAGCAAAATCATGTAGTTTGATTAGTC
>NW_010294586.1:0-13269 GCF_000700745.2 Antrostomus carolinensis
TGTTAGGCTTGCATGATTGTGTGTTGAATTTCCTGCAGTTTTTCTTCTGTCAACCACAGACTTGAAATGCTGGACATCTGTTGGTGCTTCAGGTAGAGCACTGGAAATGGGTTGCAGCTAGAAGCACTGTTCACAGTGGCCATCTGCACACTGTTTGCTGCCCTTTGCTGTTTTCTTACAAGAAAAAATCCTTCATAAAAGTTTCAGTTAAGGCAAATTAATTTATGCTGTTCCAAGTCTCCTAACTTCATTGAACTAGTTCTTTCTTTCTGACTAATGTATATCACAACTGGTCCCTTTCCACAGGGATAGGTTAGCACACTACAGCATCATTAGCCGTGCTGTATGGTATCCTCCTCAATTCACTGTCCCTTTGAGATATTTTCTCAGTTAAAACACTATCAGACCTAGTCAACAAAGTCTGATCATAATTCCCTTTCTTGTGGTTGGTGGGCTTTTTTGGTAAGACTGAAGTCTCAGATCAAGAGAAAATCAAATTCTTTAGCTGCACTCTAACCTCCACTCTCAGATGCACAGGCTGCTCCTCAGGCCTTAGCACCCTCTGCCTGTATTGCTTTTCTGTTTGGGAGTGAGACCCAACACACAGAGGTGAAGTGAACCCAGACAAATGCCCTGGAGAGAACCTGCAGTGAGCTCCTGCAAGTGCCAGCTTGGGGAAAGCTCCCTGGAAGCTGAACAGTCACTCCTCATACAGTGTTGCCCTTTTTGATTTGTCATAAGGTATCTGACAATGAGTAGGTTAATAGGCTGGTGAAAGAGAAAAGAAACCCAAATGAGGTCCGGAATCATCCCTCAGTGGTGTGGGCATGCCAACAGACAAGCCTGTTTTTCCCCTCTCAGACATGCTGTTTGGTCTCCTTCTGTTTGTCTGAAACCAACTACACTGCAAAGTTTTTTAGCTTGCCTAATGGAGCACCCTACATTCATCAGGCAGTGAGCATGGAAAAAGGAGAAGGAGAGATTGTATATTCTCTGTTTGGCAACTGTCCCATCCAGAAAGGCGTTACCCACAGAGTACGTGCCCAACTGGCTCCAAATAGCAACAACATAAGGAGCAGGTTTCTTCTCTGTTCTTCTTCTAAATAACATTAATGCCACAGTTCAGGCTGTGGGAGTGAATCAGTGCTCTCAATACAATACTGTAAATAGCTGTCAACAGGGTGCAACTGGTAGCAACATAATTCTGATGTTCAACTCTAACATTGTTTTTGTATATTTTCCACATTTAAAGTTAGAATGTGGATTAAGATTTTTATAATGCATGGCAAGATTGGTTCCAGCCAGCCCTATATAGCTGTGAAGATGACCTTAATCTCTTACAGAAGCATGAATCCTGTAAAGGCCACCAAAATATTTTGGATTTACTGAGTATATTTGGATATACTGTCCTTCTAGACCATTGCAAAACCATCATCAATTGTTTATCTTGTAATCATTGTTTTTCTCCACATTTCAATAAAATAATATTATTTATATTAAAAACCATCTTTATATTGCAGAAATAACAATAAATCAATGTTTTCTTTGGCTCCTGAATTGGTTGCTTTCTAATGGAAAACTGTTAGATCACTTATGAAATTGCTCCTGTTTATTTTTGTCTTTAAGTCTAAGACGGACAAAAGTTTTAACTTAAATTTCTAAAACATAAAGTGCTAAGATTTCAGAGACACTATGTAGGCTTCATCTCCTAAATCATCTATTTGGAGATGTTTGTGTGCAAGAGTGCAGTGTGGACTTCGTGTGCAAGAGGAATGCAGGCTTACAATACATCTCTGCTTGGCTAGTCAGAGTGTCTCCTTTCAGGTGACTGAGCTCACTGAAAATCTCTATGCTATTCTGAGTATCTTCCAGTTCATGTGTGCACTAGAAACTTCAGAGCAATACACCTGGCTTTTGTAACTGCTAGCCTAGACAGCAAATGCGTTGAAAAATCTATCTGGATTTACTGAAATTGGTGATTTTTTCATGCAAAGTCTGCTTTCAGGATGAAAACAAATCAGAAATTGAATGTCTGATTCTGGTTATGTCTTGATTTTCTTCATTCTAAGTAAGCAGAACAATTCTGTAACCAGGCTGGAAAAAAAAACATGTCCCACATGTGGGAGAGGGAAGGTCCCAGGAGGGGAGTGAATGGTTTCTGCTAAGAACAGAAATAAAAAGCAAGATTGTTTGATGTGGGTCTGATTCTGGTTCAGAACCTAAGGAACAGATTCTCAATTGTCACATAGCAACTTAGAACAGCAGGGAATATACACTAAATCTGAACGAAGGAGAACAAGATCAAAATTCAGTTTCCGCAATACCATCTGAATATCTGCATGAGCAACATAGCTACAGAAAATTAACAGAATTCGATCTTTAAATCAGACACAAATCAAGTCATTCTGCAAGGGTGAGGGAGAGATGAAACCAGGCAAGTTTTTGCAGGGGAAAGAGGGACTGTCTTTTTAAGAGCATGTGATTTGGATCTCTTTCCACAGGATGGCATTTTCAGGAACATACAGAGAATATGATTCAGCACAGGGTTAAGAAAAAAAACACTCAAAGAAGGTGATTTTTTTTTTCCAGCAGTTAGAATCACTGACAAGCTCTGTGCCACACTGAGCAGGTGGGGGGTGGGGGTCATAGTGTCTAGCAGACAGCTGTCCACAGCAGGCTGATCCCTTACATCCACATCAAAGGCTGCACCACTTCTTTAGAAGGTGAGGCTAGGGGTAGAAAGTAGCACATGGGCAGGCATCATGGGAATGCCACCATGAGCCTGTGCAACTGAGGATCCCCACTTCCTAGCAAGGGACAAGTCAGACATTTTCATAGCAAGTTCTATTAACCATTTTTGCATTGGCAGATCTAGAATTTGATTCTTGAATATCAGTACTATTTTTTCAAGTCCATATATTTTTCATTATTTCTCATGTTTGCTTGGTGTTTGCCTTCATTCATTTCAGAAAAATAAGATTAAGAAGGACAGGAAACTGCTTGAGAGAGTCCAGGGCAGAGCCACAAAGATGATTAAGGGAGTGGAGCATCTCCCTCCTGAGGAAAGGCTGAGGGAGCTGGGTCTCTTTAGCTTGGAGAAGAGGAGACTGAGGGGTGACCTCATTAATGTTTATAAATATGTAAAGGATGAGTGTCACAAGGATGGAGCCAGGCTCTTCTCAGTGATGCCCAAAGGTAGGACAAGGGCCAGTGGTTGTAAGCTGGAACACAGGAGGTTCTGCTTAAACTTGAGAAGAAACTTCTTTACAGTGAGGGTGACAGAGCCCTGGAACAGGCTGCCCAGGGAGGTTGTGGAGTCTCCTTCTCTGGAGATTTTCAAAACTGGCTTGGACGCCTTCCTGTGTGATCTCATCTAGGTGTTCCTGCTCTGGCAGGGGGATTGGACTAGATGATCTTCCAAGGTCCCTTCTAATCCCTCACATTCTGTGATTCTGTGATTCCATGATATACTATTCTTATAAATCACGTTTGGTATCATTTATTGGTTTTTACAAAATCCAAAGTAAAAATTATCTTTTGGCAACACTTTAATTTGAAAGATATTTCAATAACTTTTAGGTTTTGTAAATCTTTATTTTATTGGTTTTGGGAGCTGTAAAATTTGGACTTGAACTACCTATTGTTTAGTTTGAACATTTTTATTGTCAATAGCAAAAAGCACACTCCTAAAAGTTCTTTAACACACTAATAAAAAAACAAGTCACACATTATAAAGACATTTTTCTTTTCATTCCACCTTGGCTGCCTGTAACATAGATTACCTTTTCATTTTCTTTGCCAACCGCTGTCATGAAACCAGATGCGTGGAGAGATCAACCATACAAAAATCCTCTGTGTGTTAGCACTAATAATTTACTCCTGTAACCCACTAAGCAAGCAGTCTTCAGTCTCTGGTGCGTCTCATCATTTTCACAGGCTTCATAAAGGGTAAGATTTGAAGCACTTTGCAGTTGCAAGACAGATCACATCCTATCAGAGAATAAAGTGGGAGCTAAGCATTTCATTAAAATATTACCCATTTCTGTAAAAGATGAAAAAAGCTGATTTGCAACACTTTTTATTGTTTTGTGTGCCTTCGTTATAACAGTCCTAGCCTTGTGTGCCCCTGTGCCATTCCCTTGGAAGACAGAGGAAGTTCAAGCATGGCCATTCATGGGGAATGGGTCTGTCCAGGTGAGCACCATGGAGAACATGTGGGTGTAAACGCTCAGCAGTGCTTGCTGACGAGGAGACCTCCTTACCCCTGGTCGTCCCCACCCCCCCGCCCCCTGCCCAGGCAGGGCAGGGGCTGGTCCATCAGGAGAAGAAATACTGAGGACATTCTGATTCATGCACCAGCCTAGCAGCTCCTGGCACTTGACCTCAGGAAAGCAGAGCTGTGGCTTGTGCTATTGTGTGGTCTCAATATTTTGGGCCACTTTAGGCTTGTAACTGTGGGAGATGATGCAGAAAAGGGGAACCTGTATGCCTAAGCTCCCAACAGAGTTAGTGGAAGGAAGAGTAAGAGGTCTTCAGAAGACAAGTCAGAGAACATATGTAACATATCTAAAATTAGACACCACAAATACATCTCTTCAGTGTCTATGATGCCTCAGATGATAAGCTCTAATTCTCTTATGAAGCGTTCCAGGGGTTGATGATTGTTCAAGGGAAATTCTGGGCCCATAAAGACCTTCACTTTTCTCATGCCTATCTCTTCATCTGGCCCTAAAAAGACTCCATGCCTTGGGACGTCCCTGGAATATGAGGAAGAGCATGAGCAAACCTGCTGTCCACACACACGTGACCTTCCTGGCAAGGTCCCCAGTGCTGGCAGTCATTCTTCCAGCTGGGCTGCAGAGGGACAGGGATTGGCTACCAGCAGCAGAAGGAATGAAAAACTAGGACAGAGCCACAGTGCCTACGGCAAGAAAGGTCCCATGGGTGGTCCTGAGGTGTAAAGACCCTGTGAGTAAACAGTCCTGCATGTTGCAATGATTCATCCATGCCAAAGTAAAGGAATAGTGTCTGTTTGATGGGTCACTTAGAAGCCACAGCATTGGTGTGCAATGTACATGTAGGGTGCAGAAACGGGGGCAGCAGCACCTTGAGCAGGTTCTATCACCAAAACATCACATTAGGAAGCCACAGACTCATGAATCAACCATGTTCTGAAAGGTGGGTGCAGAAGCAAGGGGAAAGGTGACGTTTTAGCCCCTCTTCTAAAGGCCACTTTGTGGTCCTGCAGAGCTCACAGATTCACAGCTCCTCTGCATTTTCAGTGAAGAGAGCTCCCAGGGCAGCCAGAGACACACATCCTCTCATTCTCTCTCTTAGGCAAGGCTAGAGTGGGTGGCTCTTTATTTACTCCACTTCTGAGCTTTCTTCCTAGTTTGCTGTTATGTGTCTTGGCACAGCCCATACAAGTGTCGGGACTTCTCCCTGTCTGCTCATACTTGCAGACTTCATTTTTTCAGGGTCTTTATTTTCAGATCCTGAAAATAAAAGAAAGGTTTCCGTATCTACTATAGATATTTTTATATATTATGTACTTCTTATTTTGGACTCCTACTACTTTTATGGGCTTTCTTGTAAGCCAAAACAGATTTAAATTCCAAGCCATATTTTGTGTCATGTGTATTTAAGGAAAAGGGGGGAAAAAAAATCAACGGATATTCACCTTTCATCTTTAGTTTTACCTGCATAAAGGCTAAATATATTACCTGAAAATGATAAAAGAAAACAACTTGAGGATGGTTGGGTTCATTCAGCCTTTGCAACACCTTTCTCACAGTTTTTGGAGAGCTAAGTAGTATTTCAATAAGTTTTATGGTGTTCTGAGATAGTAGATTTCAGGTAAAGTATTCTAAAACCAGTGCCCGCTTCATTGCCAGAGTCATATGACAGGAACAGCAGAGTCTGGAAACTGTGTTTTGAATCCTCCTGATTCAATCTCACCAGAGTTACAGTTCTCCCTCCACTCAATCCATTTTGCCAACTCATTTCTTTTACAGTTGCCCTAAAATTGGAAATTAACAGCAATAACCCAGATTAGTTATTTTAACACCTTTATTCTTTTCTGTCATGTTTGTTCTTTGTTATGTTGGCTCAAAGATATTAAAATATTGTTTTATTTTCTATTTCTGAGCAGCAAGCACACTGTCAACATAAAACAAATAATTATGATGACTACATTTTGAAAAGCATGGCCTTATGTGAACACTGTCATATTCATGCTTTGCAGTCTTTGCTTTTTATATCCTTGTTTATTAAAGCAAAACAATTACATTTGGTCAAGATGTAGTTGTGGGGCATTGTGCATTGCCATGCATTCCCTAATGAATCAGTTAATGCGTTTTGGATAAAACCCCAGATAAGCAGGCTGCAGAAAATAGTCCTAGTGTTTACAGCATCAAAAATTTGACTTGCAGTATGCTTAAATAATCCTCCAACTGCAGTTTACTAAAGGAATATAAACTAGGCAAAACATGACAGTGTAGTTCACTAAACATTACACAGTTCTTGCAAGGTGCTGAATTCTCCAATCCTCATTGAATAGAAGTGAGAATGTTCAGCCACATGCTTGGTAGGGGCATTTGCTACTCCCAAGCAGGGAAACTGTTACTTGAAGAGTCAACTACTGAAGTTAGTACCCCAAAGACCAGCCCTGTATTCATCTCCACAGCAAATGCCCATGCTTGAGTGTTTTGCATAAGCTGTGGTTCCCAAACCAAGTGCTTCTCACTAGCTTTTAAAAAGTGCTCAGCTTGTGATTTGAAATGCTGAAGTTAACATTTAATAATATAGATTATATTTATATGATTCCCTATTGGAATAAAAAATTATCTGATTATCTATTGGAATACAAAAGCATATTTAATAGAGGTGATCTCTATAAGACTTCTGTGCTAATTCTTCCAGCCCCTAACCTGCCTCTGATGAGTAGCACCATCTGCCTTACTTTAATACAGGTGTTTCTTTTGTCCCAAAGTTATGTATTTGTTAAAATAGTCCTCTATGGTTGTTGGATAGAAATTCTATAGCTTAATATTTACCCTTCTCTAATAGATCATCTGATTTTAGCAATAGATTATGCTAAAATAAACAGAATTGTTCATTCAAAATAATTTTCTATATAGTTTAGCAGAGGGGGAAAGGATCCTCCCATTAAAAGTCTGGTTCTGAGGCTGGAAAATTACAAAACATAGAACTTCTGACAATCTTGTAAAACTTTCCCCTTTTCAGCATGACATTTCACAGAATTAATAGGGCACCCCTTATGATTTGAAATGGGTCATAATGATAAACTGCAACAAATCGTTTAAAAATAACCAGCATGAAAATAGTACCAGTAAAGCTTTGTGAAGCCTCACATCAGAGACCAGTTTGTTCTGACTACTGGATTCAGTCTTTACACACTTCCCTAGTTGCATTGCACTGAAAGAAGAAAAAAACATTTCTGTTGCTACACCTGGTCTGCACTCAGACTGTCTGTAGGGCCTCAAAGAAACTAGATTTTTTTTCTTTCCATTTTCTTTCCATTTCCCTGCCTGCTTTGCTTTTCTCCAGACAAGGCCCTTTCCAACACCCAGGCAGAACAGGGAGCAGCAGACTTTTCACCTGCAGTCCACAGAAGTGCCCCAGCCAATCACCAGGGACCATGAGCTGGATCTGTGCTCTCCTCACCCACCCTGAAATCAGGGTCAACATCTCCTTACTGCCTGTCCCGAGCTCAAATCCACCCTGTTGAGACAAGCTGGGGGAGGTAGTTACCCAACAGTCCTTGCCCAAGTGCTGGAAAGGAACTCACAAATCCAGACACACAGAGTAAGAAAAGCCATTTTTGCCTGGGCTCTCAGCTGTGTGGTGCTTCTCTGCCCCCAGCAGCAAAAAAGCATGGCAGTAACATATTATTTATTTTGACTTCTCTAGGTTTTTGACTGCTAAATGTTGGTTTAGTCCTTTGGCCCTGAAATACTGAAATCCTGGATTTCAGTTGATACTGTTCTGACTTTTCTGAAATCAGACCCAACAAACGATATATGCAAGGAAAAAGATTGGTTTCTGAAGAGCAAGTTTTATTAACAGCTATGCATTTGAACAAAGAATGTCTACATTGCTACATTTCTATATGGACAGAGCTTTTTGTTTTCCTGTAGAATATTTAGGAGTTGAAGTATCTCATCAGTTATTCCACTCAGTGATGAAGCCCAGTGTCTGCGACAGATGTAACCAAAGCAGCCGCTGTGTGCTAGCAATGTTGTGCAACATTTTTGAGAAAGGAAATTAAAACCAGCACAGTCAATTTGAAACTACAGGAGAGCTATATGTCTGCACAAGAGATGTAAACCAGAATTTAACCAGAACAACATGAACTTAACCTCTTAATATAGCCCAAAGTGCTGAGGAGTTTTAGTCAAATCTATGAACCCAAGTTTTCTTATCACCATGCCTGATTAAGAACCCTTGTTCTGAGAGGTAACCTGTTACAACTCATTACAAGTAATGAGGCTTTGGAGTAACTTGTTAACCACTTAAAAAGGAGTTGTAGTTGTCAGGGCGTTTCACAAGAAGCTCCAGTGGGGATACTTAAGGATGGCAATACCTTTTCAAAAAAAGATTGAAATACATATATGTGATACCATCTCGTTAGTAAGAAACAGCAGTAAATGTTCATAAAATAGCTTTGGGTCAGTGAAAATCCACTACACCTTCTATTTGTCTTGAACTACTTACTTATTTTCAGTTATGATTCACATTTTGTACAGCATCCAAGTTCAAATTAACTGCATGCATTAATATGTTCAACACTTCAAATTTGAAAGAATATTCTGTAGAGAGTTGCTTAATGCTGGTTCTGCATTTACCTCACAGGGCAGGGATAAATTCAGGTTCCCTTTTCCTTCTTTAGCTTGCATATAAATGAAAGAACAGTCATAATCTGGCTGTAGTTGTGGAAAGGAATTTTTTACATGGATGTTTGATTAGGAATAATGAGATGAAATTAAGAGAAGGAAATTTTAGGATGAATGTCAGGAAAACCTTCTTGACAGCAAGACATTTCAAATTGTGAAATAATCTCCTAAAGGAAATGGTGGAAGCTCCAGTACTTAGGACTTTTAAAGGTGACTGGGCAACACAGTGGAAACTCTAACATAGGAAACAAGCAAGCCATGTAGAAAGAAAAGCAATATGCACAAGTTAATTCTTATTTTCTATGTCTGCATTTCATTGTATGGAACTGCCGCAGCACAATGCTGCAAGTTGACATCAACTCAGAATTATGACAACCCATAACAGCATGAGGATGTGAGCCCTCCATAGTCATTGGGGAGCCATGGCACAGCTGGAGCCAGCAGGAGTGCAAAGACATCCGCTCAGACACTTCTGGCATTCCTTGTTCAGCATAAGGGAATGCGTCTGTCTCTCAGCAGTGGTAGAACTACATTTCCACAAAAGCATGTATCTCCTTCTAGTCTCTTTCCACTACTGTACGAATAGTGAAAAATTAATGTTATGCTACGGCTGTTCCTCACGAGGGCATTATTTGGGTTTCAGAGAATCTATCTAACGTCAAGGTGTTTGCTTAGAGTCAGCTCTTTTCTGTACTGAAAGTTAACTTCAAAAAATGTATAAGCATGCAAAAGCTTAGTAAAACTGATGAAACAACTGGTGTTGCTGCCTCTGAATCTGGCTCCTAAATGAACATTCTGGGTTTCCCAAGAGCAGTCTAGCTCAACAACAAAATCATTGTGGCCTACTTTTCCTGAACTGAAATTGTTGTGGCACTGACAATACAAAAGGGAGATAGCACAGATCCTGAAACATCTGTGCAGGGGCATTCCCCTTTAGGGGAAAAGATAGAGCTCATATGATGCTGTGAGCGTGTTGTGAGCTTCCAGCTCCTGAAAAACTGAAAGCACAGAAATAAACAAGTCAACTCGACACTTCACAATAAACCAGCATTTGCACTGTATACTATGAAAATCACTGCTATTCCTCTGTGAATTGTTAAATATTCATGGGTCATTGGTGAGTGTATGGTTATTTTTTCTCCTGGATGCGCTCTGCAGTATGTCAGTGGTTATCTAAACATGACCCCTAGTGTTCAACTTGGATGGCAATAATTTAAGAAAATTAAAGCCCTTACTAGACCTCTCTTAAGAAAAGGGTAATGTTTTCTGGTAAACCAAATATCCTACCCCAAAAAACTATTTCTAAATTATTCCTGCTTGTGCAGTAAAAATTGTTGGAGACATATTGCTTTCACAGTATAAAATACTGAAGAATCACATGAGGATTTTAGACATAACTGTTACAGGCAATGAATAACCTACATTGAAAAATTTTCTTGCAACATTTTCCCATCTGCAGAAAAAGAAAGTGCTAAGTAGTGAAACTGCTAATGCTCGAGTGTCAGTGGAAGTGGCTGTATGCTGCTATGCATTGGATTACAAGGACAGTGATGAAGACTCTATGGTACAATGACTGGTAAAAGAAATGGTGAGCTAGGACATTTTAATTTTTGGTTGAATCTTGATGCTGCCACTAATTTTCTGGTACACTTTTCAGCAGGTCATTTAACATCTCTGTTCTTGTGTTTGCATCTCGACAAAATGCATAGACACTTTTTTTTGGTTTATGTTTGTAAAATTAAATTTTAGTCTGTAAAGCTGCATGAAATTTTGGATAAAAAGTAAAATAAAATTGACTTGTCACCTGCTATTTTTAATTATGGGACAAGGCAAAGAGAAAATCTAAATATATGTTATTTGCTTTAAACAATCAGAGGCATGATGTGGGACCATGGCTGCAGAAGTGCACAAAGCCATTAGGTAACACTGCAAGTTCCATGATATTAAGGGAGGAAGGGGAAAGGTGCAGTGTTTTAGCATCCAGGCTGTAGATGTCTAACACCAGCTCTGGTTTGAGAAAGATGGACACAGTCAAACTACTGCTTTAGTCGTGTTCTTTCAGGACTACTTTCAGTATTGCCACCTAGGACAAACAGTAACGATATGGACAAAACATGGTCACTGAAAGCTCAGAGAATCGGCACTGACAAGCTGGTTTGCAATGCAGTCCTTTGCTGATTGTTTTAGAGTATGTCAGGCTGTGGATACAAACAAATGATTTATCATAACATGATGTAAAGTAGTACGTATAACATATATTGTGAAAACACATAGCATAGGGCCTCCTGCCTCCTGATTGTGTTTGTTAGCTCTATGCACACGGGCACCTTGTAAACTCTGCTACTTTGCATATTGTTCAGATGTGGAGTACCTCCAACAGACTCACTTATACTCTCATCTGAATTCCTTAAGCACTGATGTGCATCTATGATGTGCTCTCAAAGCTCTGTGGTTTATTTGCTTGAGTATTGCTATCACCAGAAAAAACACTGCCACTTTAGCTCTGGCCTACAGATCTCTTAGAGTGTGCTGCTTCTTACAGTCTTGTTATGTAAATGTTTCTTTGTGCCTGTTCAAATTTGATCTGCTAGGCAGGAAAGCATGCATCTCCTAGAGGCAAAAATCATATATTATTTTTAGTTTCAGTGACATACTCTTCTTAATGCTATTAAACCTAAAAATGGAGTGCTACTTACACTTTCCATTTTTCCGTGGCAGTGAGACAGGAATCAGGGACAGACTGCTACTTTGAAAATTAGATAGTAGATGTTGTAAAGACTTTATTCTTTACTCACCTTTACAGCTTTTTTTCTTGATCTCAAACTATGCCTGCTGTAACTGTTGCCTCTGGCACCAGAACCAGAGCAGGGACCTGTCACCAAGGGCACCATTTGTGGTGGCTTCCCCTGCAAGGCAATGCTCTACTACAGGACCAGAACTGAATGGACTGCAAGGAAGATCTTTCACCCTGGCGATCTCTCCTGACCTGACAAAGTGCTGATATGGCCAGTTCTAGTGCCCCAGTGTGAGCACAAGTCAGAAAATGAAAACCAAGAAGGGCCAAGGTATGGCTCTAGGGGAAGGCATAGTCCCATAGACAACAGAGAGGGCACTGGCACCAATAGGACACCCAGGGTTCTCTGTGGGGAGTGATATTAAGTGAAGGAGCACCATCTGCATTGGTACCAGCTCCAGGGCCAAAATCAGTCCTTATAGAGGCATAGGATTCTGGCTGAGAACCGTATCTCAATCAAGCACTTTTAGGGAAATGCAGTCAGTTGCAGAAACAAAATTATTTGGTGCGGCAGAGATCCTGGCACTTGCTGTTGAAGGGAATCCTGCTGCGGCCTTCAAAGGGAGCAGGAAAGGCCCCTCCTGCATATCTCCTGCTTTGGACAAGGATGATAAAAAAACATTCCAAGCAGCAGCAAAATTAACACATTTGGATGCTATCAGCAGAATCTGCAGTTCTGGGCTCTGTCTCCTGGGCAGGCCGGCAAGCAGCCAGCAGGGGTTTTCTGCAAGCCAAACATTCCCAAACATCATGGAAAAATTTCCCCATCCTTCCTTTCCCAAAGCTGCTTGTTTTCCAAACAGTGACTGAGTGTTGGCAATGCAGTTCTGACTGCCTGGGTGTGGGCAGCCCTGTTTGTGCTGCTGATCTGCAAGGTGAAAGGAAAGCTATTTTAATCCCAGAGAATAAAAAATGGCAGAGCTTCAGCTTTCACCTTCTCCCAGTCCAGAACATTTATTGCCAATAAGTGTTAAAGAGACTGTGGGTGTAGCTGCAGCTGTTGCTGTGTCTTTCCAGAAGGTTCTAGGTCAGTTTTTTTCCTGATGAGATTGCTGGCATTTTTATCTTTTCCAATTTGCTGTGAAGTGTAGAGTTTGGGAAAGTTTTGAACACACCTGTGCTGTTCTCTTCTCATGTGCTGCTTATCTCCTCCTTGTCTGTGCCTTTGCACAAGCGCTGAGCTGTTCTGAGGTTTCTGTCTCATCATGTCATGGGCAGTACAGTCACAGCATCTGCGTTGTGCTTACTCTTGCCAATGCCTCATAGCAATAGTTGTGACTCCACAACAGTGAAAAATGTTACAGCAAAGACAGGTCATGTTAACATCCAATGTCACTGCAAAGCCATGTTATCTCTTGTCCAATGACTGCAACTGCTTCTAGCATTTACCAAAATTTTAGTTCTCTCATCATGTGCCTGGTGCAAATCTAGTCACATAACATCTCTGCCATGTGATGCTGTCTGTGGGCTGTCTGAACATATCATCTGCCCACAGCAACCTCCCTGCCTGTCCCTGGGCATTCCCAGCACTGAAGGCACTGGGATGCAGGTTGCAGAGTA
>NW_010294586.1:13303-20537 GCF_000700745.2 Antrostomus carolinensis
AGTGCCCCCTTCTTGAGATGTATGTCTCATACGTGCCTTTTTTAGAAACTCATATTAGGCCCAGAAGAAACAGTGTGGAGGCAGGGTAGCCACTTTATTGTCATATTCTGCCCTCACTGAAAAGTACAGGTGATTGCTCCAAATAGGCTGCTGCAGGTACTTGAACTACCTCAGGTATGTGTGCAAGAATAATATAAGAAAATCAGTTGTACTGATATTGTACTGGTGAAAGAGCCAAGATACGATCGTGCTTTGGACCCAGTATAATACCCACTTTCACAAGAAAATACCAGTGACCTCAAACACCAACATATGGAAAGGTTTACTTCATGCATTAATTTTTGAGGACTGGAGATAATTCTGTTATAGACTGACTGGTTTAATGTTTAGAGGCAGATAGAGCAGAATAATATATATTTAAGATTCATGTGAACTTGTATTAAAAAGGATTTGTTTGATTTGTTTGTTTGCCTGCTTTTCTGCTGTAGTGCTTTCACACTCCTAGAAGTTGTAATACAGCATATGAGATCTGCACTTTGGCTCTGGAATTAGAATAAGGGAAAGAACATTTGGATGGATTAATTTTTTATTTCAAGTTTGATAGAAAGGCTCTGCTGATGTAAATTAATTAGTGCTGACTTATACCAGAAGAATATTTGGCCCAACAACTTAGTATGACGTCACAGGTGGCGTATTATCTGTGACTTGACAGTAGCTTGCAATTCCACACAATCCAAACCACAGTTCATTAAATAAGATGTAAAACCTACATTTTGCTCAAGTTTCAGGAAAATGAACAGATTAATTCAGAAAATAATGGCTACAAAGCTGAAGTGGTTATGTTCAGCACTAATGATAATAAAAAAAATTTGTACAGTCCTCTCAGCAGAGCTTCTACATGTCTTTCTGTTAGAAATTGATGGTGCAGATAAAAGCTGCTCATAGAGAGCAGGATTTCCTTGAACAATACAAATGAGAAAGGCATGTTATTAGAGCAACATTGCATTCAGTCAGCAGGTCAAGTTCACTGTAATGTTTTCCATTAAACAAGGTCAGAAGTTGTATTGTCCCATGCCTGTGCATTTCACAAACAATGCCAGACTTCATTGGTATGCATTACCCTGTGTCTCCTTGCAATGTACAGCCTGGCAACAGGCCAAATGCAGATCTTAGGAGTCTGAGGACTTTGTGGTAAAGCTTCTGAGATGGTGTCAAACCAGGCTCTGAGCTCAGCAGGTACCAGGATAGGTAAAAGTGCTGAAGACTCATGTCACATAACTCAATGGAGGGATTCCTAAAGGCAAGGAAAAGAATTGGAAAAATGCAGGAAAGGAGCTCAGCTAGTTGGTGAAACTCCAAGGCAGCCACATGTCACATAACTCAATGGAGGGATTCCTAAAGGCAAGGAAAAGAATTGGAAAAATGCAGGAAAGGAGCTCAGCTAGTTGGTGAAACTCCAAGGCAGCCACATTTTCCAACAGGTCATGACATGAGATAAGCAGTGGTGGCAGAAACCCAGTCTATTTACCTGGAGGAATGAGAAGCTTCTGCAGTGCCTGGCTATTGCTGTCCCTTTCCCAAATTCCAGCAGTGGTTATACAAACCATAATTATTATCAGACAGACCACCATAAAGTTCCCCTTTCTCACCTGAATGTTAAAGAACACTTTGGTCAGCGAATCTCTGCAATAAATACAGACACAAACTAAAATGGGTGTAGGGGTAGATGAATGCTTTACATCTCAGATCAAAATGAGATGCAGGGAAACATATTGTAGAAAATCAAGACTAGGTCAATTTTTTCCTTGTGAAAGAAATACCAGTGTTCAGAAGGAAAAAAAAAAATAAAGTTATTTTGCTGAGAGCACCTTGGGTCACACCTCCTTCTATTAACGGAAGCATGTTCAGGTTAATTCCATTTAAGTCAAAACTTTTTCTTTATTTCCTCTCTGTAGCTGGGAGAGGGGAAATTTTCCATGTTCTTTTTTTGTTTTCCTCTTCTTTTCTTTACTTCCTGATATGCTCTTTTCTTCAGTGGTGCCTGGCTTTACTTGAATCCTTTGGGTGTCTTCAGGCACATATTCAAACAGAGTCCTCCAAGCACAAAGACTGAGTTCTCTTTTCAAGTCTGTAAGCATGAGTGCTCACCAAGTGAAGCATCCCCCCATCTTTCAGCTTACGTCTGCTGTAATCATAAAATGAGACAGGCCTGAAACCACTCACCAAAAAAACCAAAGTTGAACATTATAAAAGTAGCCACATGAGGTAATATGCACCTGTACTTGGGTATGTGTGTGCACATTTTATATGAAGGGTGAATCATCAGATTTGAAGCTGATAATTTTGTTATTGATTATTGAACGAGGTTCATTGTTTCATATTGCTCTGAGTAAAGCTCTGTATCACAAGCTAAAGTTATAGAGGTCACTAATTTATGCTTAAAGGCATTTTTATATACTATAGCTACACCATCACTTTTTTGTTTCATTCACCCATTTTCATCTTTTCAGTATTATTTTTTATGAGAACATCAAGAAATGTTTAAGGGAAACACTTTTTTTATTTCTTGAATATCAAATATCATCTTCCACTGCTTATGCATAGCCATAGGCTTTGCAAGTGTATTGGGTTTACATGGCCAGGATTTGGTAGGGGGGGGGGTATGGGGGTGGCTTCAGTGAGAAGCTGCCAGAAGCTTTCCCCAAGACCGACAGAGCCAAGGCCACCAGCTCCAAGATGGACCCACCGCTGGCCAAGGCCGAGCCCATCAGTGATGATGGTAGGGCATCTGGGATAACATATTTAAGACAGGAAAGAAAAAAACCTGTGCAATTGCAACCAGAGAGAGGATTGAGAAGTTGTGAGAGAAACAACTCTTCAGACACCAAGGTCAGGGAAGAAGGAGGGGGAGGTGGTGCTCCAGTTGCCAGAGCAGAGATTCCCCTGTAACTTGTGGTGAAGCCCATGGTGAGGCAGGCTGTTCCCCTGCAGCCCATGGAGGTCCATGGTGGAGCAGATGTCCACCTGTAGCTCACAGAGGACACAATACTGGAACAGATGGATGCCCAAAGGAGGCTGTGACCCAGTGGAGAGCCTGTGCTGGAGCAGGCTCCTGGAGGGACCTGTGGCCCCATGGAGAGAAGAACCCATACTGGAGCAGGTTTGCTGACAGGACTTGTGACACCGTGGTGGTCCCACGCTGGAGCAGTCTGTTCCTGAAGGACTGCACACCATGGAAAGGACCCAGGCTGCAGCAGTTTGTGAAGAACTGCAGCCCATGGGAAGGACTCATGTTGGAGAAGTTTGCAGAGGACTCTCTCCCATGAGAGGGACACCACACTGGAGTGGGGCAAGAATGTGAAGAGTTTTCCCTCTGAGGATGAAGGAGTGGCAGAAATAATGTGGATGAACTGACCACAACTCCCATTCCCCATCCCCTTGTGCTGCTCGTGGCGGAGGAGGTAGAGAAAATTTGGAACAAAGTTAAGCCCAGGAAGAAGGGAGGGGTAGGGAAAAGGTATTCTAATATTTGGCTTTATTTCTCATTATCCTGCTCTGATTTGACTGGTAATAAATTGAACTAATTTCCCCAAGTCAAGTCTGTTTTACCCATGATGGTAATTAGTGAGTGATCTCCCTGTCTTTAATCTCGACCCATGAGCCTTTCATCACATTTTCTTACCCCTTTCCAGCTGAGGAGTGGGAGTGACAAAGTGGCTTTGGTGGGCACCTGACATTCAGCAGGTAAGAGGAAGGACTGTATTGATTTCAAAGATTGCTGCACTGGGCCAAGTCTGAAAGTCAATCCTTTGGTAGATGGACTTTTTTTAAAGTTCAGATTTAAGGCAAACTTGAATTGAAAGAAAGAAAGAAAGAAAGAAAGAAAGAAAGAAAGAAAGAAAGAAAGAAAGAAAGAAAGAAAGAAAGAAAAAGACTTGATGGGCTCTTTTTCATTCATCTTGAGAGTGAGGTGAAAACAACAGCTGGTGGCACCCATGAGGAGCATGATGGGTGGATGAATGCACAGCTTCCCTTCCTCCCCTGACACACACACTTCTCTGGCTTTTGCATGGAATTTGCTTTAAAAATATATTCAGAGCAGTCAGGTAGGAAACCACAGGGAGAATTTTGTAACATTTCCTCAAGAATAACTGTTCCGTTTTCTCTTTGCTTGCCTAGAAACAGTATCTAGAAAGACCTTCAGGAGGCAGTCTCCTCAAGCACTCTCATGGTCTGGTTGTTCTCTGATTCACGATTCATTATTTTATTTCTGTGGCATTTTGATGAGGCTTTTGATTTGATTTTGCTAATACAAAACACTTCTAGTGATCAAGTGCAGAAAATGTGCTTAGTGGTTAGAAAAGAAAAGCAGGAGCCAGGACATTCAGGTAGTACTTCCCAATCAGCCACTGACTCAACTTGGGTAATTCATGTCACTCCTCACACTTCATTTTCTTCCTTATAGCACAACATCATTGACTTCCAGACTGTTGTCATAATGCTCAGTTTATTCACGTCCATGAAACCCTTAAAGATTATGAAATGAAGGGCATTATATAGGTGCAACACGTTATTGATATTCTTCTTACTTACTATTCATCACAACTGAGGATGGAAGGGAAGCTGAATAAGTTTCCCAAACACTACAATATTAGCATTAAATTGTGTCACTAAAAATAACCAAGAAATGTCTTTCCAAAACCATCATTTCAAGGTTAGCTATATTCCTTTAATATGAAGAAAAGATTCCATTTAGAAAATTAGGGTCTGACTCAGTCAGCCCTCCTGTATGTAAATAAATTCACTGTGGCTGTGTAGTTAACTAGATGAGAAAGGGGTTGCAGAATCAGACCCCTAGTATTTTCACTTGTACTTGCCTGCAGTAGAGTTTGTATTTCAATCAGTTACATTAATTTAAATATCTTGTGGTATATTATCCCTTTGAACCATACATTCAGTTAATGCAAAGGAAACTTAAGAGCTCACACCACAAAGCTATTACATGTTTTATCTTTCTTTCTGATGTTTCATTTCAGTATGGTTTCCTAAAGAGCAGTGAGCTGTATGTTTAATCTAAGTAGGCTGTTTGTACAGGAATATCTAATTGATTTTCATATATTTCACTGATTGCCAAACATTTTTGTTCTGGGAGTTTGATGAGGAGGTGCTGCTAAAGTCATGTACACTTGACATTAAATAATATGATGGAGATGTTGAGAAAGGAAAATATCTTGTTTTGATTAATAACATCTTTGTTTTGAAAAGTCACGTGGATTTGAGAGAAGTGGAATAAGAATTTCACTAAAACTATTAAACTTTGGAGGAAGGGATGAAAAGATTTCTGGTGCCTACTATATGTATTCTCAGGCTGACCTCATGCCTCTTAAACAGTAAGTTTAGTGATTTCAATTAGAAAAAAAGAAAACTGGTCAATAAGATGGGGACATGACCTCGAGCTGGATGGAAGAGGTAAGGAAGATTAGACTGAGGTCTGAGCAGGGACCTTGTGCTGACATATAGACTCTTTGCCCCAGCAATGCTGGAAAAGGACTTGCCACTTTCTTGGATAAATCCCTGGAGACAGGTGGCTCAGATATACTGTTGTGAGGACCTTTTCTAGAGAAGTCACCTAAACGTATTTTCCACCTGCATTTTCCTTCAGGAAAGCTTAAGACGAAGGTGGGTTTTTTGCATGTCTTCTCTGTCCTCTTTGAATTTAGGGAGAATCTCATATCCAACTGCAACTCTACAGTGAAACTTTAATAATTTCATCTAGCATTGTGGACTTTGGCTCTTCTATTATGAGTTGCACAGGACTCAGTGCTATCCTTAGCCATAGCTTTCGAAATAATACTGTGATATGAATCTCAATGGTTTGGGACTTTTTGAAGTTACTTTAACTGTAAGAAGCAGAAAAAAGCTTGAAAAGGGAACTGTAAGTGCATGGACAACAGCTACCCACCTAGCTAAAGCATTTCAGACACGTCACTCTGCTGGCTCCTCCTTGTCTAACACATAGGACAGAAATTGCCCATCTTCATTTTCACAGGTCTTCTATAACCTTTCTCTCTTCTATTCAGTATTAAAAGATCAGCTCCCACATCTCATCACTCCCAATACCATCTTACAGTGCTCCCATGCTGGATCTTCACATAAGCCCTTTTCTGCTTGTCATGGTTTATCCCCAGCAGGCAGCTCAGCCCCGCATAACTGCTTGCTCACTCCCACCTGGTGGGATGGAGGAGAGAACTGGAAGGGTGAAAGTGAAAAAACTCGTGGGCTGAGACAAAGACAGGTTGAGAGGTAAAGCAAAAAGCCACGTGTACAAGCAAAGCAAACCAAAGAATTAATTCACTCCTTTCCATGGGCAGGCAGCTTTTCAGCCATCTCCAGGAAAGCAGAGTTCCATCACACAAAACATTTATTTAGGAGGACAAAATGCCATAATTCCAGATGTCCTTCTCTTCCTTCTTCTTCCCCCAGCTTTATACCCTGAGCATGATGCCCCATGGTACAGAATATCCCTTTGGTCAGTTGGGGTCAGCTGTCCCAGCTGTGTCCCCTCCCAACTTCTTGTGCACCCCCAGTCTACTCACTGGTGGAGTAGGGTAAGGAGAAGAAAAGGCCTTGACTCTGTGTAAGCATTGCTCAACAACAATGAAAACATCTCTACATTATCAACTCTGTTTCCAGCAAAAATCCAAAACACAACCCCGTACCAGATGCTATGAACAAAAATTAACTCTCTCCCAACCAAAACCAGGGCACTGCTTTACGTTTTCTTCTTTCTTACACATGTTGGATTTGTATGTCGGGGATGCGTTTTTTTGGTAGTGTGGGAAGGGCCACCTTGTGAGACCCCCCTGCCCAGGCTGGGCCAATGAGCACTAGAGAAACGTCTCTGTGAATCCATATTGGTGAGGGGAAGGACTGCCCTGAAAACGAGAAGGTAGGGGTGAACCTGGAGGAGAGGCCATTGACCTGAACAAAAGACGACCATTGGCCTAAACAAAGGACAGGCAGACACAGAGAGAGCTTTGTTGCCAGAGGAAAAGACAGAGACCCACATCCAGTTCTACCATATGGAGTAGGAGAAGACAAAGTCCCCTGCAGCCCATGGAGATTCAACGGCAGAGCAGAGACCCACATGTAGGCCATGGAGGACTCCACGCTGGAGCAGAGAAGTTGAGCCTGAGGACAAGTGTGACTGGAATTGGGACCCAGAGAGTCACTG
>NW_010294586.1:20650-26257 GCF_000700745.2 Antrostomus carolinensis
TCCTCTTCCTGTTCTTCCATGCAGGAAAGAGCGGCAGAGATGACCTGACTGCAACCCCCATTCCCTGTCCCCTGTGCCATTGGGGTGAAGGTAGAGAAATCAGGAGCAAAGTGATTTGAATCCAGGAAGAGGGAAGGAGTAGGGGAAGGTGTTATAAGATGTGGTTGTTATGTCTAGTTAGATGAATTATAAAAATTAAATTTATTTTTCTTCCCCAAGTCTGAGTCTGTTTTGCCCGTGACCATAACTGGTGAGTGAGCTGTCCCTGCCCTTCATTCCTAACCCCGTGCCCCCTTTGTTGTGTCTCCCATCCCATCTCACTGGGTGGGGGGAGTGAATGCAGGACCGCATGGTCCCACTGTGGGTCAAACCACCACAATGCATCACCTAGGGACTCCCCTGCTCAGCCTCAGATCAGCCTCATGACCCATTTTCTTGACTGTGGTACCTATAAAAACCTCCATCTTTCTTAGAGCTAAATTGCTAAGATTTTGGCTCAGGCTGGTTCTTCTCCCTTGTAGTTCACTGTCTGACAATATTAATGTGTTTCTTTTGTTTTACACTGTCAATTTTCTGGCAGCAAAGTCTCTCTGTGCTACTGTTTGTACTGCATGTAGCTGTAGGTTTTGGATCATCAGTTTGGTTTTGGTTCCCTAAACAGGAACGTTATGCACAGGAACATTACCTACAGGCAAGAGAACTAGAGAAAAGCTTCAAGGCTTAACAGTTGTCACTGCTATTATTTACTGAAAGAATAACACATGGCGAGACATCAGGAAAATCAGTACATAGTTACACTGTGGAATGCAAAGGAGAAGTGAACATGGGAATGGAGAAAAGAGATAGAAAAAGGAGGAATAGGACAGAGGGTGACTAAGAGTACAGGAGAAATGAAGAAATAGAGACAAGTGGGAAAGAAGGGAGCTGAAAATGAACAACAGGGAACCTGGGAAGAAGACAACAGGAAAAACTCCTGTCTCTACAGTCCCAGAAAGCTCATTTCATTGACGTACTTGAATACTGACCACTATATCAAGAAGTTGAGCTGGTGGAAAATTTGGACATCTTTCCACTTTTTTTCCCTTCCCTGTAGAGACTCAAAAATCTATTTCCACCTCACCATGAGTACTGCTTGTATCAGCCCAGCCTGGACCTCAGAGCTGACAGTACCCCTGTCCTGGGAGACTTGATCTCTCAAAGCCAAACATTCCAGGTATGCCTGTGTGTCCATCCACAACCTCCATCTATTTCTTGGCACACCATAGTTAAGTTTTAAGAGGTTTTTAGTTTGAATGTTCCCATTCTTTCTTCCCTCAATTTTTCTGTACAAACAACATATTGCATTACATCTGACATGTCAGTTTGATCTATAAAGGAAAAAACAAACCAATAATGCTGCTTTTCTGTTCCTTCTGTCAGGCCTCTCTCTTGTCAGATGTTTTTTCTTGGACTTTCTCCTAAAGATTTCTGTTTCATTTTCTGTACAATTATTTAACTTGGCTTTCTATTGACTGTCTGTGGTTCATCACCTCCACAGTGCTTTGCAAACACCCTGCTCATTCTTCCATTATTTTTTTGAAGCAGTGATATTATTCCCATTTTACATAAAGGGAAAATGAAGGAGGGAGGTTATGAATTTCATAGAAAGCACTCTGCCTGCACCCAGACCACAAATCCACACTATAGTGTCTTATTATTGCTGTAACCAGCAATCTGTGTCAACCTCTCACTCCCAAATTTCCCTGTCTGAGTATCATGGACACAAAGACTTCAGTGCCTATATATAGTGGTCATTAACAACTTCCTTTGACCCTGGAGTGCAGTGACCTTCATAGGTCAGGAGGCACTCTGTGAATCTCCTATTGCCTGGCAATACAACTACAAAATCAACTACAAGTACTGCAACCCAGGGAATTGAATCAACTCTATTGCTTCTTTCTGCCTTTTTGCTAGAGCAAAAACCTTGGAGGCATGAAAGGGTTGGGGGTTTTTTTCTCCTTTTTGAATTCTTTGACCAAACGGAAGCAGAGAGGATTTTCTACTACTTCAGCCTAAAATACTTGAATGTAGAGCTAATTTCTGTAGAAGATTATTTGAAACACTAATACCTACAGCAGTATGTGTTTGCTGAGCAAATAATGTATCTCTTTTTTTTTGCCACACTGTGTTCCAAAACGCTGTTGTGTTTATTAGAAAATAGCTTGCTTTCATTTAACAAAAAAAAAAAAAAGCTATTATACGTTGATTTTGATTCAAACATAAAACCTATCAGTTTTCACACATGTAGGGAGTTCTTTTTATGTAAGCTATTCCCCTTATATTTTTCCTGTGAGATTGCTTTTTTGTATGTCTAACCAAAATCTGAATTTTATAGTTTGTGTCAGAAATGCTCTCACATCTGAGAACAGAAACACTGTTACTGATATAATGTCACTGATTGGTAACATCTGAGTAAAATGGCTAAAATTTAACTTACTTCAGTGTAAGCCCTAAAGTAAATAGCAGAAACTGAAATTGACTAAATAAGTTTGAGAAAAGTCAGTTCTTGGATATTTCCGAAAAAGGGAACTAAACTCTCTGATTAAAATTCTTGGTCGTCTTGGTCCTTCACTAATAATTTCTTCTGGACAGTCTTCTAATTTGTGGGAAAGTACACAATTCTTATTCTACTCACAGTCATGTACATTCCATTCTTCTCTTTAAATTATGTATAGAAGAAAATACTTGCCCTATTGAAGTGTCTTCTTTTAAGAGAATGATGTTTTTTAAACACCATCATTACTGGTAGTCATTGAAAATTCCTTCTCAATAATAATGAAGAATGCGTTTCATTTATCCTTGTACATCTAAGTACACACTGTTTGTTGCTGATTCATCCAGTCTTTAATAACATTTATATTCCCAAAACACAACTTTTTTCCCTGTACCTTCAAAGTTGAGTCTACAATATACATATGCATAAAAATAGTGTCAGATTAGACAACCTGAAACGAGGCCCACATCTCTCTAACACAGCTCTGCAACAAGTTCTTGTACAGAAGAGTTCTGTGCGGGAGTTCAAATTATTGCTTTTGGCAGTAGAAAAGTACTGACATGAAATCTCTGTGGCTTACAGAGGTTTCCTGAGACTAGACAAATTGAAATAAGAAATTAATATATTTTCTAAATGAACCTGTCATTTCAAAGATTCAACAAGCTAGCAGAAGGACCTAAAATCCCACAGTAGTCCTTGTCTTCTCAGTTGCAAATGTATCTAGTCCTCTATCTGTCTCAAAGCTATTACTGTACACATTGTTACAGAGGCCCTTATAGGTAACACATTTCATGTTAATATTTTCCGTGGGAATATGTTTCAATTACACTTGGCCCTGAGGACTTTCCCCTGTATATAACTGTCAGCATAGATTTGGTCTGTGCTGAAAAGTGACACTGTGATTATCATCTTCCAATAATTTCTGCAGCAAGAGGGCTTTTGCAAATCCCACCAATAATTTGACTGCACAGCAATCTCTATACATTTACCTAAAGAGCATTCAAATAAGTTCAGTCCTGTAAAGTCATTGTTCTGAGATCTGCTTGTGTTCAGCACACTACTGAAGCTCCTGTTTAGCCATATTCTCAGGGTGCTCAAAGACAAAGTTAATGCTTGTCTAGACTGCTAATGTCTTGGAATTGGTACTACCAATGGCTCAGACAAAGCCTGTTTGGCTAGATTATTCATCAGATGCTTATGTTACGGCTTTTTTAAGCCATTCTTAACTTCATTAAGCCACTCATCCAAAACTTCATTCCCTCATAAAGATTATGGACTTCCACATTGTATTTTATTTAAATTTAGTGTAAAGATTCTCCCAATTACTTGCAAATGTGACTTCTTGTACTTAACTTCTTAAGGGCTGCACTGTTTAGTTGTTCGGTATTGACGAGTCAAAGCAAATTTTTGGCTGTTCGATTGGGCTGTGCAAGGTGACTATGCACGTGGGTCAACTGTCTCCAGCTGAAAAGGTACCAGGATGGTCATAGTGGCCTGGATAGTTGAATGCTTCATCAGCATCACATCTGAAAAAGGGACCATGAAATTTCTTACTGTATTTTATTTCCTTTTGTGTATTTCCCCAAAATCTGGTGAACACATTGGGATCTGCGGTAGGACCATCCATAGATGAATAACTCACTGTCTGGGGTGCCTAAGTGGAGGTATCTCCAGAGACATAAATACACACCAGCCAAATCTTTTCATTAAAGACCAACATATCTAATAAATACCTAAGCTATTTTTTATTTCTGATTCCCTGGAAGGTAGCTGGAGTGAGTTTTTTCTTTGTCTGTACAAAGTCCCTCTCTCACACAGTCAGCCTTCCTCTTCCCTGAGGCTTCTAGTTCTGATTTTATTTATTATTTACAAAGCAGCTAAAGCATCCAAAGTGAAGTATCTCTCAAACAAACAGAGACATAGTTCCTCATATCAGGAATTCACAATCTAAATAATGAAGCCTTGGAGCCAAATCCATTGCTGACACAGGCAGCCACAGCTCCGCTATGTTCAGCTGAGTTGTGCTTGCATATTCTGGCAGCAAATGCTTAATCTTGTGTTTGCAAAATCAGATGTTGCTACTGCAATAGTTTTCATGAAGTGCATTTGATTAAGATATTTTACAGCAAAAGGTAAAGATTGTTTTGCTGTCTAAGTGTTCTTGGCTATTTGATAGTTAACACATGAAACAATGATTTTAAAAACCAAACAATTAGAAACTTTTCATCAGAGGCATATAATTTAAAAAGCAAATTATTTACATTGTGTTCCTCTTTAAGTGAAAAGGAAGGGCTACAGATGTAAAAGATAAAGAGAGTGAAGTTAAAACAGCATAATCTACAGCTCCAAGTGCATATGTGAACCGGATCATACTTTGTGATGAGTTGTAGCTTTCATTTCTCTTGAATGGTTCCAATCATCTTGGCCTGTCTTTCAGCACATCCTTCTGCCATTAACCTGACAGAAGCAAAAAGGACTTCCATTCCTCATATTCCATCTCTTATTGTTACTCCCTTAATATTGCAAGTATAAGCAGTAAACCTTGAAATGTGTTAACCGTTGTGGGGAGGAATCTCTTCTCAGTATGCATACCACAGAGAAGTAATAGGCTTTAGATATTTCCTACTTGCAGTGGAAATACATCACGTAACTTCCAGGACTGCTCAATCCATGAGAGAAACAGTAGAATGAAGACTGTATATTTTTCAGATCAGCTCTTTATTCTGACAGTTTTGAACAGTTACGGTCCTTGGTTTGTTTAGTGCGTGTTGTCTTTTTCTTGACAACAGAATTATTTTCTTTGTTTCTCTCTATCAGATTTTGTACTAAATTTGTAAGCAGTGGTGTAAAAGGATATCTAAGCCAAATACTGTGAAACTATGAAGTAAATCTTAAAGGAGAGCTATCAACATCTACCTCATTTTCATGTAGTGACTTCGGTTCTCTGAAGAGGTATTTGGGAAATCAGACATGGTGAGGGTATTCAGGGCCAGATGAGGGGATGAGAATGAGCCAATGCTGGGATGGGCTGAGGGTTTGGTTCAGGGCCATGGCTGGACACAGGCAGGGCAGCA
>NW_010294586.1:26272-46281 GCF_000700745.2 Antrostomus carolinensis
CCTGAGGCCAGGGGTTGGCCCCTGCCCTGAGACCCACAGCCAAATCAACTACTGGGGGCACACGGTCAGGGGCCTGATAGCAAGAACATTGCTCATATCTATTCAGTACTACCAAGGGTCTCAAGGTGAAGTAGTTTAGGAGATCCTGAAGACATTTGTGGTTGATATTTCACAGAGCAATGTCTCCATCTTTTCCTTTTTTCTTCTCTGTGGAGGATAAGGCTCTAACACACATTCCACACTGCAGAAGACCCTGCTGAGGATATGGCTGCATTGGAAGGAGACGCTGCCACAGCAAGTGTCTTCCGTGGGGAGTGGCTAGCTGCTGCTCTGAACAAAGGAAAGGAGACTTATGTAAATGTCACTTTTTCATTTTTAGTGCACTTAGAATAACTCTCATAGAATAATGGTGGAATCAAAACCACATAGCTTCTGGCCCATGTCCAAATGGTGGGAGCTTTTACCTCTCAGTCCTGAACTACAAAGGTAAATTTAATGCTATATAGCATTTATATTCTCAGCCATTTCTCAGACTCAGTAATCTCAGCGTATGGATGCTGGTTCTTTTCTTCAACAGCCATACATTAAGTCAAGAGTCTTAATGGGGACAATCATAGTCCCCAAGTTATTTCAGATTCTTCTATCATTCCACTCTCACTATTTTTATTAATTCCTTACTGAGTATTGAAGCAGGACATTAATTATGTAATGATGCAAAATACACAAAATGAAATAAAAAATATCATTAACAAAGGTTTTTTGTCAGTCCTTTTTAATTACAAAGAGTAATTTATTGTTCCAGGGTCTACCATGAAATTTATGTTCTGTCAGCTGTTTTTATTGGAGGCTTAAATAGATCTGAGTCTCTCTCCCAGGCTGTACTGTGCTGCAGGGTGTGCCTTCCCCCAGGCCCAAGCACTGGAAAGGTACTCCATCAGTAGGGCTGGTTGCAGCATAGTTCTCCTACTTTATCCATCACATATAGTGAAATGCCAGTGTTCTAAATAGATGTTATTCAGCAAGAGTGAGAACAGTAAAGCCTGACTCTGAATGAACATAGCCTTGTTAACTGGAATATACTCACCAAGGACCTTTCTGCATCTATGGGGGAAAAGTTCCTCTTGGTGCAACTCCACCCATCTAATTCAGTACTGCACTCCCTCATGCCAAGTCCGAAATTGGCCTGTGATCGCATTAGTGCTTTGTCATAAAGCCATGAACAGATTTCTACATCTGCAACTCTGTGCAGACTCTGTCCCATGGATAGGTGAAATCATCACATTCCAGACAAGTTTTTAGATAATTTCTCTTCAAGGCTTTAACATACTTGGCATCCCAGCTATGATTTTTTTGTTATTATTAATTATGAGTTTAGAGATTAATCACTGCCACTATTTGGCCAGAATGATGTCATTTAGACCAGAATATGATCTATTGCACCACAAAATCTCTGGACTAATTCTAAATGAGCTTGAAGAGGCTTGGAATTGAGTAAAAGCTCGAAGTTTATATATATATATTTTGATCAACAAGTGTTTAGATAATATTCACATTCAGTTCTCCTGCTTGTATTCTTAAGGTGGCTGCTAGATATGTTTTGTTATTAGATTTTGTCACTATTGTTATTTTGGGTCTTACTTTGATGTATACATTCCTTTTCCTGCAAATTAGATCAAAGCCTACAGGATCAGAAACAAATCTGAGTAAAAATAGAAAAAGTTGACCATTTTTGTTAAGATTTTTTCTATTATTATTTCTACAATTTCTTTAAAGAGTTAGGGAGAAGTGGTATGCATACACAAACAACATATAGATCCAACTTACTTGTAACTAATTAGGGGTAGAGTCTGGCTTATGAAGCCCAAGAAAACAACGACATGTAAGGCCTCCTCATTTTATGGGTAACATGTTGTACTTTCTGTTAAGTCCAAAAGAAAACAAATACAATTTTCCTGTAGAAATCTTGATGGACTGGAAAAACAATGGTGGATGAACAGAAAAGCAAACAAATTCCACCAAGTGGATGTTGATTTTACCTCTCTTTGAACCATGTCCAAGAATTAAATAACTGAACCATGATGTTATAACAAGTAGCTGGAACTTCTTAGACCTAGATATAATCAAGTTTGTTTCTATGCATTTTTTAATCTACAGACACAAATTAAAATGCATGAGTAGATGTAATTATTTGCAGAAATAGGGTTTTTTTTAATTTTTCCAGCAACACTCTCAATCCATGGTCTGTAGATCACAGGAACCTATGGGCTATTTCTATGGTTTCTGAGAAAACAAGGAGTTAAGGGTGGCAGCTCTGAGGTCAACAGGTTCTCTCAACATCCCCTGGGAAATTTTTAGCTATCCCGAAACTGCACCCAGTGGAACCATAATTCCCATTTTATCTTACTTCAAAATTATGGTATTTCAGAAAAGCAATGAGAAACAAATTGTGAAATAATTCAAAGGCTGAGTTTTGGAGCACTGGAGGTCACCTTTTTAAGGGACAACACTTAGATCAACCTGTTGAGCCCAGGGCAGGTTTGTGCAATGGTACCAAACACCGAAGTCCCCATGCAACCCTGTGCACTGCTCCCCTGCTTACAGCATACTCCCCCTGCACCTCCTGTTGGGTCCTCTGTCAGCAGCCAGGGTGCAGCTCGGGGGCTGTTGCTGGTCCTCAGCTCTTTTCTTGGGGCCCCGTGTCCCTCTTGCAGCCAGCTCTGCTGGGACTCCCTCCCAAGCCAAACTCCCTCTGACCTCCTGTGTCCTTCCCACGCCAGCAGTACACTGGAGAGCAGAAGGTTTCAGCCTGTTAGATGTTGAACTGGGAGTTAATGTGCTAAGATGATGGTAGGTTAATTGAGATTCAGTTCTCTGTTCATAGGTGTGGCAGAGGGACGCCAGCTGTGGAGGAAAAGCCCCATGGTACTGAGCTGTTTGCAGCATATGAGTTTTGTATTTCACTTCAGCTTGGAGCTGTGTGGCCTAGCTAAATGTCAGAACAGAGAGTATATAAACAAATGTACAGCTGATTTTTTTTCTCTTGCACTCCAGAGTTGTAACAGCTGTGTTCATGTTTCCTCAGCATGTGTCTGACTGTATTGAAGTGCCTAGAAAGTTTAGGGTGTTGGATCTTTTTTCTTTTTCATTCCTCAAAAAAAAAAAAAAAAAAAAAAGGAAAGAATGAGTTTAACTTCCCCTAGGAACACAAGAGGTCTTCTACACTCCTTTTGACCATGCATCACTGCTAGATTTTTTTAAGCTTCTTCAAAACACATCATCAGATTTCTAAGAAGTGAGTATTATTAGCTCTTACACAATTTGTCAAAACACATGGGGTTTTCCCAGTGTCAAGGGATGGGATCAACATCTAGAAAATGTGATGCTTTTAGGGTCATTTTTTTAATGTGGAAAGAGAACATGCTGCCATGCACAGAAGGATCTATGTATTGCTTATACCTTGGTGCTGTAGCTTCATGGATACTATTTTTCAGTTATTTGCTATAATCTGTTATAATCTTATAATGTTAAAAAAAAAAAGAGAAATCCACACTACCCACATTCTGACACACTTAGAAACACTAAGCTATATGCTCCTTCCCAAAAATCTAATTTTCTATGTTCCCTGCTTTTAGTGTGTTGGTACTAATACACTAAAGAGAAGCTGAGAAATCATGCATTACCCAAGAAAAGCAATAGAATTGCCAATTAAATTAGCCCTTTCATGGTAGACCTCAGTTTCTGCAAAAGACAATGCTCTGGAGTATAACACTTCAGCTCAGACCTCTGAGCTGTGTGGAAAGCCATCCCTATGAAAGCAGGGTAAAATTAAATTGATTCAGGGGTGTATCCCCTCCCTTCTCATCTCCTCTGAATCTTTTCTAGGGAGGAACAAGGATTTTCTGTGCTGAGCTCCTCACGGGAACAGTACAACCAGCTCTAAACTTCTCTCCAAGTATTTTTTTTACCCACTGCCCATAGAGGAAAGACTGTAGAGTGCACAGATTTTTGTTTTTAAAATTATGAACTAGACTGATCTCCAGCTGTCTTATGTCACTGAAGTATTCTGATTAATATTTTTTTTCAGCCTATGATTACTTAGTTGGTAATAATTTATTAATTTGAGTGCATGTTCAGATCAGATATTTGATCCTAGCTGAGAATTAAGTTCAGGGAGAGCTGGGCAGGCAAGAATAATTAGGTCCTAGAGTGTTCTTTAAAACAGAAGTTCTGTTGTTCCAGTAAGTTTAATATACTTTTAAAAATAATATTCACTGTGAATCTCTAATTATGTGTTTGGAGCATTTGTCCAAGGTATTTTTATTCAAAATGGTTTTATAAAATTAATTATGAAATATTATTAGAAAGTAAATTTTGTCAGCATTTAAAATAATATCACATTATCCATTTTATTGGCTACATGACAAGTGAATGACATAGGAACAGTAGCACCAGCTTCTTGTATTAATTCCAGTGGCTGGAAGCATTGATTGGTTTGTTCTCTGGATTGAGTACCTCTGAAGAATGAACGTTCATAATCTAATCCAAGCTAATGGAAGGGAGCTTAGTCATATAGATCTTTTAAGAAATATTGAACTAACACAAACAGATAAGAGATCAATAACTATTTAATTTGGGTACCACACACACAGGAATATTTCTGACATTACATAAGACCCATTGGATCACATTATAGAGATTCCCTTATTAAGTCCTAACATTAAAAAATGACAAATTTATTATTCTGTGGGGAAAAAAAATCACTGAAAATTTGAGTTTTCCTTAAAGACTTAAAACCAAAAAGTGTTTCAACTAGAGGAGGGAAAATTCAATTTTTTGTTTATACGTTCAGCTAAAAATTGCAGTATTTTTAAGGAAGCTAATCATCTTATGAAAAATAATTGTTTCAAAAACAACAAAATATTTTACTAGAAAGTAGTTAATAAATTTTTTAAAGGATAGTTACATTGTTCAATTTTAGGTAGTGGTTTACAAGGGGAAAGTCCTTGCCAATAAGTTGTGATATTCCAAAAAATCTGGCTAAGAGAGTGACCCTCAATAGACTATTTTCCAGCAATTATTTTTGTGATTTTTTTTTGGGGGGGTGGGGGTTCTGGTTTTTTTTTTAGAGTTTAGGCTTACATACGGTCATTACATTGAATTTTTGTGCAAGTAATTTGAGTTGCCAGTAGCAGTCTACTGTAAAGTACTTCCAACTCTAAATTTCCAACAAATCATTTTATTTGTGAATTTTCTTTTAGACTGTGATGTCCATTAACAGAATGTACAGACTCTGGCTAACCCATTAAATACTACCCTGCAAGGGAAACGCTTCCTCCAGTTACCCACATTACAGTTTTTATCTGACACAGTTAGTTAGGATCTCCCCACTCTCCATCTTCTGTGCTTCTTACAGAGGGCTTGTCCAGAAGACTTACTAGCCTTGAAAAGTCACTGTGCTTTTCTAGTCCCCTTTGTCAGTGCAAGTTAAAATCCCACGAAAGCACACTTGATGCAGCATGAATGTGACCACAAGAGGAGCCAGAGCACAGAAACTGTTCCACTCAATCATTCTGGAATATTTTCCTTATGAACATGCCAGATGGAGCCTTAAAGTTGTGCAAGCCAAGGCAGGAGCTATGCTGCATATTTGCCTGATAGGGTGACCAAGAGCAGATGAGCAGAGCTCTTCACGATAGGGTTTTGCTGAGCTGGAAGCATTCCCAGGGGATGAGAAAGGGGATGTGATCTGCGAGGAAAGGCGAGGAACTTAAATCCCAGCCACCTGTGGACACTTTTGAAAGAGCTGTGGCCTTGAAGCTGGTGGCTTGGTTATGTTCCAGTTTGCCTATTTTTGTGACGCACGGGATTGTAACACTGCATCATTCCTATTAGGATCCACTATCTAACACACTGTGCTGATAAGGTCCCAAGACACGAGTGGTTGGGTGCTAGGATGAGCATCTGCTTCTATGCCAAAATTGTGTAACCCTACAACCCAAGCTGAATTTAATACAGTCACTAGTGGGGTATTGGTGAATAACAATGACAAAACTCCCACTGGACTTCACATTTTACTCATTTACAATGTCTAAATACTGGAAACATGGAATCTTTATGGCGATTAACAAGACAGGAGAATGGATCTGTTGGAGGACCTGGGGTTAATGGGAATATGAAGATGACAGCAGCAGCTGTGTCAGGGCTGCTTCAGCACTTCATATCACTGCTTCTGCTCTACAGCGGGTGAAGAGCTTTCACAATTAAAACACTTCATTTTGCCCTGCTAGCATAGCCAGCCTAGCACAGATTCTTTCATAACACTCAAAATAATTTACAGCAGCAGCAGCCTTGACTATAACTGGACTAAATCCAGAAAACAACTCTTAAACTGTTTAGTGTAATGGCAGCCAAATTCCACATACTAGTTAGAAAATTCACACAACATGGTGATCATCCAAGTGCTTGAGTGTTCTGATACTGACAAATATATTCAGTTATTCCATTTTAACTTGCTGCAAAGTCTTGGCAGAGCTCAAAATATATTCACTTCCAGACTCAGAGTCACTACAGCATGGGGCAGGCAGCAGACAAGGCTCCATTCACAGGATGCCTTTCAACACCATCTATATTTTTCCTTAGGTTGTTAAGATCTAGCTTGACTATAAACTGTTGTTTTTAAATTTTAGTGGGCTGCCTGTTATGTTAGGAGTAGGACTGATTCTCTGCTCTTATTTCACTATTTCCATAACTTAAAAAAAAATTCTGATATGAAGATATCTTCATCAGAATTTCACTTTACACAAAACCTGAACTTTTAAATCCTTTATTTCCTGACAATTTCCTTAGACTAGAAGCTCCAGATGTGTCTGGTGAAATGCTCATGGCTTGCAATTAAAGAGAACTCTGAGGCTGTGATATGCCCATTTGTTCCGCAAGAGTACTTGCAGTAGCTGTTCAAGACCTGACTGTTCACTTTTCATTACTACGAGGGGCTTTTTTATTCTTTCTGTGTCTTATTGTCCATGCAGTACAATCTCTGATTCAATGTGCGAACTGTTATTTATTTCAAACCAGCTCTGTGCATTGGGCTATTTTCAAAAAGAAAAATAAACCATTTTAGTCAAACCTGTATAATTTAACAGCTTTTGTATCCCAACTGATGCGAATGCCCCATTACATTGTTGTATTTGTTAAGACAGGAGGAGATAGCTCTGCTATAGACCAGTGTACTTGGGAACTAAGGTGTTTAAATATTAACTCAGGTGTAACTATTTAACTAAACAGTAAATGCAAACACAAAATGAGCATCTCATTCTTCTTTTTTACTATACAGCTAGTGGAAACCACCCACTTAGGTAGATTTATGAGTGTCATTTAGGAAGAACCCTGTGTGGCACAGTAGCACAGGACTCACATATTAAGGGCCATGTCAGATGTGACACTATGGCAGGTTGTGATTGCAGGGCCTACTACATTACAATAAACGTGGGCAATGTTATTTATATTTTTATATATATTTATTTATATATACATATGTAGTCAGAATTTCAAAGAAAAATTCCATCTTCTTAAGTTCTTGTTTAGACACATCAGGCCATTAAAGTTCAGATAGACTGTTGACATGGAAGGGATTTGTCAAAACATCAAGCAGCTTCCTGATCTGGTT
This sequence comes from Antrostomus carolinensis, assembly GCF_000700745.2. NCBI lineage: Eukaryota > Metazoa > Chordata > Aves > Caprimulgiformes > Caprimulgidae > Antrostomus > Antrostomus carolinensis. Next base: position 33,939 of record NW_010294586.1, read on the forward strand.
TCCTCAATGGCAACAAGCTTACACTGAGCTATTTTAAAAATTGGGCCACATTACATCAGACCTACATTTGTAGACAGTGGGAGCCTTTACAGCTTTACTCAGTGCAGTGAGTGACAACCAAGATGCTGGCACTTATTTCCCAAGTTACGCACTTCCCTTCAAAGCTGTGAAAGCAAACACACCTCTGCTGAGTCACAAAATGGTTGAGGTTGAAAAGGGCCTCCTGCTCCAAACAGGATCACAGAGAGCAGGCTGCTCTAGGCCATGCAGGATTGGGTTTTGAGTATCTCCAAAGATGGAGGCTCCACAACCTCCCCAGGCAACCTGTTCTCTGACCTGTGTATGCCCTATAGACTTTATTCAGAGTAGAGGTTTCACTGAAGTCACTATAATATTTATTTCTGATCCCCACTGACATGAGACGGGAAAATGGGTTGACAGCAAGTCATCTGAGGTAGTGAACATCCAGCTAGAAAAATGGCATAGTTCCCAGTCATATATATTGCTAAAAAACCACAGGAACACATTTGCAACATTAAGAAAATATTAGAAAAGTTTTTTAAGAGGCTGGGTGCAAAGGAACTATAATATATAAATGCGAAGTATATCATTACTATCACCTCATTTTACTGACAGTTGCATTAGGGTTGAGATATAGCACCAGCTTTAAACATTTAATTTCTGATGTTCTGTATCTTTTCAGAGATGTTTCATCCCCAGTTTGGCTGGTTGTTGATTAGAGATCTAAGAGGCAAAATTGTGAACTGTTTTCTATTAAGGAGCATGTAATATGATGTCTAAACATTCAGTCTGTTGCTAAGTCTTCAGCTGCTTCAGCTTTTATGGTTATAAAAGCCATATCTTCTACATAGCACAAGCAGGAGTGTTGTTAAACACTCCATCCTTAAAAGCTTTTAAAAACCAATATTCTCTATTATCATTGTCATGAAATTTGATAGTGTTTTGTAACAATAGCAACACAACTCAACTTGTATTTTTCAGCCCTAGGAAGCAAAGCTTTGTACCCTATCATTATAACTTCTGATAACAACAGTTTAGAAGAAAATACCAGCTTTCACTCTAGATATGTAGTGCTTATTTATTTAAAAGCTACTGATTTTCAAGTGTCATTAAGACTGACCTTCTGGTTTTCATTTGAGCTTTTGAAATGTCCATTTCTTACATCATTACTAGTTATAGTATAATAAAAGTATAATACCTTTGAGAAAGCTATTTTTAAATGAAATCAAAACAAAATAAAACATTACACACTATGGATGATCAGAAAGGAATCCCTTGTGATAAAATGGATATTTTCCTTGTGAATCAGAAAAAAAGGGTATTCTTTTCATGAAAAATTATATGTGAAAGATTGCTGACATTTTCTGATGAAGAAAAATTTTGATGTAAAATTCTTAGATGGCTAAGTTGGTCAAAATTTCCTGCTAATGTTTTCTAAATCTGAAAAGAGCATGACAGCATCAGAGAGAGTAACTTTCCTTTTTAATCATAAGATGAAATCTGAAAAGAGAATTACAGCATAAGAGACAGCAACTTTCCTGTTTAAGAAAGAATGGTGTAAGATGTAAGAATGGTACATAAATCCATTTTAGTTGGAAATGTTCACAATACAAATGTCTCTCTACAATAAGCAAACAACTTCTACATAGAACACTTTTAATTGTATTAAAAATAGGATCAACACTGTGCCTGTCTTCTGATGCAGACTATAGCAGCCCCCTGTAAAATGGTTGCTGACCTCTGCAGACCAGAGCTTTCAGAAACAGAAAGCAGTAGCATACCAAAAGCAGGAGCAACCATAGTGGCGTAAGTCACACTTGCTAAATCCAAACAGCAGGAGTTTCAGTGCAACTGTATTTCAGTCCAAATTCCCAGCACTCAAGGGGCAAATCCAAAGTTTTGGAGCATGTGTTTATGTAGACATAATATTCAACCTCAGTTTTTATATCTGAAGTTTCAGTGTAATCATTTTTGTCCATTTGCCTTTGCTTCAAAAAGCCTTGCAGGTCTTTTTTGTTTGTTTGTTTTGGTCAGCCGCAGAGTATGATGAGGTGTCAAATCTAATTTTTCTCACAGATCCTGCATGCCAGTAGTTTGCCATTAGAAGAGCTATGAGACTAAATCATTATGCTATTTCCATCATCAGACTGAAAAAAAAATTGCTTTCAGGGATCCTCTTCTCCAGACAGATGACGAACATTTCTGAGAAATGCAAAATGGAATGGTTCATCAGCACAGGGTACTACCGAGTTTCATGGTCATTACTATGTTTTATGCTGGTGGGTGGACTTTAGGGAAATTGCTTACAAAATTTTTCCAAAGTTAAAGTCCAGTTGGAACGAAACAGGGGCTTGATTCACACATGACCAGCCAAAGTTGCCAATTACATGTAAACTTCTGTAAGCAATTTTGGCAGGTGTCGGCTACTTTATTGTTAGCTCATTCATCTGAACACTGGTTCTTCAAAGCTGCAGTTGGTGGAGAGCCACAGCAACAGTCAGAATTCATGAAAAAAATTTCTATGTAGGCAAGTATGTGCACATGTGAGTGTGCATGTGTGTGTGTAAGCAATCAGAGCTCCATATAGAATTAGTCTGTTTGGCACCTGCTCCTGCAGGTTTTGGCAGAGACCTAGGCCAGCTCCATCACAGCCTGGTAAAAGTCACCATCTATGGCAGCTGAAGCTGGCACTGAACCATGCAAATCCGTATCCCCACTGCTGGCACTGCAGTCAGAAAGCCGCTGGCACAGGGACAGGGTTAGACAGCTGGGGTCAGAAACAACTGAGATTTTTCTGGAGTGCATTGTGGTGGACCACATCTGCTAGAATCCTGCTTTCAAATAAACCTTTGGAAAAGGAAAAAAAAGCTGTCAAAGTTTTACAGAGCAGGGTGACACCTCTAAAAATGCAGGCCCTAGGTCGCAGGGTTGTGCTACTAGAAAAAATACTCTTGACAGAAAAGTTCTTGGTGATATAGGGGTTATGTTAGTCATTGGAGGTTAAGTAAATACTTAAGAAAGCATGATATTGAATGGTAAAATGCACATCCTCTGTGTCTAAGACAGTTCATGCATCTTCAACTCATTAGTATCTCTGTAGGCCTTTCAAAACTGTTACATACAAATTTGTCTTTGCTCCAGCTCAGAGGAAAGCTGAGAAGCAGGGAGAGAAGTTGAGAGAGAGCAGCTGGAAGGGGATGAAGAATATTGTTACCTTTTTGTACACACATTTTAGGTGCCTTCAATATATCAATGAACAATGTTTAATTTGGCTCCAACACTACAAATTCATCTGCCATTAATAAATGGTTGAAAATACTTTCCCTGTAATCACATACCAAACAGACCTCCAGTGATAGTTTTAACAGCCAGAACTGAGGATTTCCTAAATTCTTGTATCAGGACAGAAATGAAGAAAAAGATTTCTATTCTGATTGTCCCAATTATAGTTTTTTAAACACTAGATATTGTTCCCCTAGTGCAAACAGTTGCATATATAAATTGTCAATACTTTTTATAATTACACCAATTATGTATTGCATTTTATGTATTACAGAAATTATATTTTAATATCTCATTATCAGATTTTTAAGGTTCGTATTGTCCAAACATGCAAATAGATACCTAATTTCTTTACCATTTTCAAAAGTACTAAGACAGTAGTTTACTTATTCATATGCATACATACATACATATTCATACATTCATCTTGGCAGGGGCAACAATACAACCTCTATATGTGTAAATAATTGCAATATGGTGGTTTGAGCCTGTAAAACATTGCTGAAAAAACAAGCCAAGGTAAGACAAAGGTCATGCAGCTATGGGGTGGCACCAAGCTTGCTCTTGAAGTATTATTGTTTCAAGTGTTTTCTTGGTTAGTATTTTGCAGAAAACAGAAAGACAAGTGAAGTTACTGAAGCAGAAAATAAACAAGAAACAGAAAGGATAAAAATGTACCCATGATTTATCCTAAAAGGAGATAGTCAATATATTTCTGTTTCATGTGAAAGTCAAAACTCATGGGCAAAGAATCCCACATACCCAAGAAAACTTTTAAAAGTTTGTATGGAAATTTGGAGGCATGCATCTGCATACCTACACATGCATACATACACAAACACACAGGCACATAATTTACATGTAGAAGCTGTTTCATGTGAAAAGATGTTAACTTAATCTGTTTATCTTGATAAGATAATGTGGCATGGTAGACAGGCTCGCAAAAGAGAATTTGGAAGACCTGGTTTCTCATTCCTGGGCCTGCTACAAGACATTTTGAAAGTCATTGTGTTTTCCTTTTACTCTTAGTTTTCTATTTAGATAATAATGTAAAAACTAAGCTCTTGACAGAGCTTGCTGCATATCTGCAGAATGCTTTAGGCAGTGGGATCCCAAACTAGTTGAAATCTCTTGGCTTTGACATGATAACTATAAAAGATAAACCCATCATTTTCATGAACCAAGTACATTTTCAAGATCTGGATGTCACACTTTCCTGGATACTTTGCAGGTGAGCTGTGGTATTCCGCCTGAATTTAACTTTATGTCAAATTATGGATCCTTGCTACAATACGCAAGACTGCTCTGGAACAATAAAAGATTGGACTAGATGAACTTTTGAGGTCAAACCTTAGCTGTTCTATGATTCTGTGATTTATCAAAGGAAATTCGGACCACTATGTGCCAAATGACTTTTAACAAAACTCAACTTCTATATCAATGGTATTTCTCCTATTTAGCTTAGTAGGTGTAGTGATAAAGGTAAAACTGAAACCCAAATTTGTGTGAATTGGTGTGGTGGATTTGTGGGGTGGTGAGCACTTTCTGATAATGGGGGAAGGAGATACAGTGATGGTCCCTGTGAGAAACTTTGCAAATCTCCCCTGGCTCCAAGGTGGACCCGCCTCCATCTCAGGCTGAACCAAATAGCAATAGGGAAACACCTCTTTGAATCAATATTTATGAGGGGAAGAACTGTTTTGAAAATAAGAAGGAAGAGAGAACCTTGGGGAGAGGCCATTGACCTGAACAAAAGATGACCATCAGCCTAAACAAAGAAGAGAGCATCATTGCCATGAGGAGGGGGAAGACAGAGAACCTCAGAAACTGAGGTTCATGGGATCAGCATGGAGAAGAGTAAGAGGAGGTAAAATGAGGTCCTCCTGCAGCCCATGGAAGTTCAATGGAAGTTCATACCCACATGCTATGCCATGGAAGACTCCATGCCCGAGCAGAATGTTGAACCCCTGGGCAGTTGTGACTTTGAGTACTCATTTGATGAGCAAGGAGACCCTCAGAACGAGGAGGGAGGAGAAGGTGTGATGGCCCAGAGACCCAGCTGCAGCCTGTGGATGTCCCCATGCCAGAGCCAGGAGCTGTGCCCAAAGAGGTCCATGGCTCCATGGGAAGCTTGCTTTGGAACACTTTGTTCCTGGACTCTTGCAGCCCACAAGAGGGAACTTACACTGGAAAGAGCAGCAGAGGTGAACTGACTGAACCCCCATTCCCTGTTCCCTGTGCCACTCTGGGGGAGAAGGCAGAGAAATCGGGAGCAAAGTGATTTTAGCCTGGGAAGAAGGGAAGGGTGGGGGAAGGTGTCTTAAGACTAGTCTCATTATCCTTCTCTGATTGATTGGTAAAGAATTAAATTGATTTTTCTTCCCCAAGTCAAGTCCGTTTTGCCTGTGACCATAACTGGTGAGTGATCTCTCCCTGTCCTCATTTCAATCCATGACCCCTTTGTTGTGTTTCTCCTCCCATCGTGTCGGGGAGTGAGTGCAAGATCACATGATCTTAGCTGTGGGTGAAACCACCACATAGGGGCACTTCATTTTCTGAATTAATAATGAAGTTGAATTTTCTTTTAAAGAGTTTATTGCTGCATAACAAGAGACTTGTAGGGCTAAACAAGGCAATTTGATTAAACTGTACACTCAGTAAAAAGGAACCAAATAAAGTTAACTGATGGAATGAGGGAAAAATAAGAAAGTAAGAAAAATGCTTCTCTACCTGGATCTTACATACTCTGAGCCTAAATTGAGATAAAGGTGGTAAATCCTCAATCGCTCTCGTGTAGCATCCTCAGAATCTTGAGTAGCTGGTGAAAAGCACTGTAAAGGAGATGTTCCATACTTTCAAAACCAGGCTGTTTAAAAGTAAAACCCAGATGTGTAACTTACTAACCTGACAAACTAATTGTCTTGTTTCCCAGAGGCACTGAAAAATTAGCGTAAGCTTTCACCAGAGTTAGCAGACATGAACATTCGAAATATATTCTTAAACTTAAGAGAAGGCACCTTCATCAGTGAAGTCATTACATTAATCAGGCTTAACATGTTAACTGCAAATCAGACAGGATTTAAGCAGTTTGTGTTTACATCATGTCTTTGCATGGGTTTTCCCTGCCAGAAAAAAAAAAATGTACTTCACAAAATGTTTAAGACAGCTTCAGTTTATGGTTTTGTGATTTGGATGAGTGCTTGGAAAGCTAAGAACACCAGACTTCCTCAAAAAAAAATGCATTTTCACAGACAATGCTAATGACTATATTTTCAGAAGAAGGAATATCAGAGGAAATTGTCCCACATGCTGTCTCTAATGTGAGACCTCACACACATACCTCTCTACTGTTATTAGGCAAAATCAAAAGTTATCATCAGTACATCTAATGCCTTGACACACTTTTTCTTCTTCATCTTTGCCACTAGTAACATACCTGGCTGCAGACATCAGGAGAGAAAGATCTAACTTGCTACACATGATTCATTGCACATACCACCACTGTTACTTAGGACAATACACTTATTTCATTAACAATTCGAAATAATACAGAACACAAGTCCGTCTGCTTGTGAAGGCCACAGCAGAGTTGAGAGTAGCCTCATTCTGCAGAGCCCCTAGGCCAGTGTAATCTGGGATCTAGCCAGGACTAACAGAGACATTGATCATGTGCCACTGCCTGATGGGAGGGATTTTTCCATATTTCTACACTTTTGCATGGTGCTAGGGAACATTGCTTCCCAGTAAGATGCTGCCCCTGTTGGTTTGATTCTGCCAAGGTCGTCCTCCAGGAGAACTGTGTTGTAAGGTGTACCTTACCTGGTGGCTTAGAGCACACGGAGCTCAAGCACAAGAAAGGTACTTTTCATACACGACTGGTTTGCGGTATGTTTTCTTTGCAAGACTGCCCTAGATTATCCATTGAACTAGAAGAGATGGAAGCACCCTAAGCAGATGTCATCTGCTGCCCCATAAAGCTCAGGCCAAGAGTTAGTCTAATTGGCACATACATCTCTAGGTGCAAGACATGCAGTCAATTTCCTGTTGGCCTCAGAAGTTCAGACATCCTGAGTAAGTGTACAGCTAGGCATCAGAAAACATTAGGCATAGGAAATTAAATTTAGGCTAGGTAGGAAGGAATTAAGGTAAATTTATAGCAAGCATAGCCAAAGTTCCCTGTACTTACAAAAAGTGAACATGGCTGCTGTCTGTGGTAGTACTGGAATTAAACTGAGACAATTTGTTGTTTTGAGTAATTTGCTGCTAGTTGTAGCGATATTAGCATCACTGCCACTGCAATACCAGATAATTGATTCATCATTTTAGGCTACGAGTAACTGGCTTTTTGAGTCCTTCATTCAGTGGAAAGCAAGCCAGCTGCTTTGATAGGGGTGCTGTAGTCTGACTCCTAGATCACCATACCACTCTGCAAGCCTATAGCTGGAATATGACAAGCACAACCTGCTTTAAATTAGCCCCAGTTACAGATTACTTTCAGTTAAATTTTAATATGCAACTCTGTGTTGTGCCTGGGGCAGGGGGGGCGTTTTTGGTAGTGAGGGAAGGGGCTGCAGCCATGGCCCCTGTGAGAAGCTTTGTGAAGCTCCCCGGGCTCCAAGGCAGTCCCACCTCCAGCCCAGGCTGAGCCAAGCAGCAATAGAGAAACACCTCTGCAAATCCATATTTGCAAGGGGAAGAACTGATTTGACAAGGAAGGAGAGAGCCATCAGGAGACCATGGGCCTGAACAAAAGACATTGGTGACAGGAGGAGGAGGGGAGGAGACAGAGAACTTCAGATGCTCATGTCAGCAAGGAGAACTGTTGGGGGAGGTAAATAGAGTCCCCTGCCACCCATGGAGGTTCAGTGTCAGAATGTGTAGGGCAGGAAGAACTCCATGTGAGAGCTGGAGGCTGTGTCCAATGGCAACTGTGACTACGTTGAGAGCTCATGACAGAGCAAGAAGGCCCCAGAGACACTCATGTCAGAGTCAAGAAAGGAGGTCTTCCAGACCAGAGACCTGCCGGCAGCCCATAGAGGTCCTCATGCCAGAGCCAGGGTCTGTGCCCGAAGAGGTCAGTGACTCCATGGGAAGCCATCTTGGAACACTTTGTTCCTGGACTCTTGCAGCCCACAGAAGGGACCCCACACTGGAAAGAGCAGCATAGACAAACTGACTGCAACCCCGACTCCCTGTCCCTTTAACCGCTGGAGGGGAGAAGGTGGAGAAATCAGGAGCAAAGTAATTTGAGCCCAGGAAGAAGGGAGGAGTCGGGGGTGAAGGTGTTTTAAGATGGGGTTGTTATGTCTCATTATTCTCCTCTGATTGACTGGTAAAGAATTAAATTGACTTTTCTTTCCCAAGTCAAGGGTTTTTTGCCTGTGACCATAGTTGTTGAGTGAGCCCTCCCTGTTCTCATTTCAACCCATGACCACTTTGTTGTGTTTCTTTTCCCGTCTCACTGGCTGAGGGGGAGCGATTGAAGGACTGCATGGTCTTAGCTGTGGCTGAAACCTCCTCAAACTCAGAGAAGGTTGTTTCTCTACTGCATCTTGTTTGGCACAGGAGTTTTTCAGTAGGCACAAATTTCCTGTTGACACAAAGATTAAAATGAAGAATGGGGCACAGCTGTACATTTTGCCTCTGATGAAATGTGGGGCCTTTCCAACCTCAAAGCTCTATTGGGTTGTGTGTTCTCTTGATTTGCCACTATTGGTAATGCTTGGTGCTTGCAACAGCATAGGCCACTGGAAATGCCAAGGCTGCAAGCTCATTATGGCATTGAAGCTGTTGAACAGTTGCCAAAAATGCTATGTCTCTACAACTATTGCACACCTGTTATAAGGTTTGACTAGATAAACTGTTCCTTCCTATTACTCATATGTCATTGTTATTCTGTAGGTGCTCCTAATGTTTTCAAGGGGCTACTGAAGGAGTAACTACTACTTAGGATGAGTAACAACAGTGTAGTTTGGTTTTCTGTGCTCAGTGTTATTTTGCAGTTTCAGGAATTCCTTCTAATAAAATTATGCAGCAACTTCATAGGCAAGTTTAACATGACTTGACTGTGGGTATTAATGAATTCAAAATTAATGAGACCATACTAAAAATTCTCCACTAATACTTTGGTCATCTAAGTGCTCTGTTCATCTCAAAAGTAAAATTTTTTAGAAGAATATTTCACAGAATCACAGAATGGTAGGGGTTGGAAGGGACCTCAGGAGATCATCCAGTCCAACCCCCCTGCCAAAGGAGGTTCCCTACAGCAGGTTGCACAGGAAAGCGTCCAGGCAGGTTCTGAACATGTCAAGAGGTGGAGCCTCCGCAGCCTCTGGGCAGCCTGTTCCAGTGCTCCATCACCCTCACAGTAAAGAAGTGTTTCCTTAGGTTTGTGTGGAACTGTTGGTGTTCTGGTTTTTGTCCATTGCCCCTTGTCCTGTCACTGGGTACTACTGAAAAGAACCCAGCCCCATCCATTTGGTCCCCACATTTCAGATATTTATAGACATTGATCAGATCCCCTCTCAGTCTGCTCTTCTCCAGGCTGAAAGTCCCTCTCAGCCTTTCCTCCTACAGGAGATGCTCCAGGTCCCTCATCATCTTTGCGGCCCTCCACTGGACTCTCTCTAGTAGATCCCTGTCCCTCTTGAACTGAGGAGCCCAGAACTGGACTCATTACTCCAGATGTGGCCTCACCAGGGCAGAGTAGAGGGGGAGGAGAACCTCCCTTGACCTGCTGGCCACGCTCTTTTTAATGCACCCCAGGATACTGCTGGCCTTCCTGGCCCCAAGGGCACAGTGCTGGCTCATGGTCAGCCTGCTGTCCACCAGCACACCCAGGTCCTTTTCCACAGAGCTCCTCTCCAGCAGGTCAGCCCCCAACCTGTACTGGTGCCTGTGGTTATTCCTCCCCAGGTGAAGGACTCTGCACTTGCCCTTGTTGAACCTCATCAGGTTCCTTTCCGCCCAGCTCTCCAGCATGTCCAGCTCTCATTGAATGGCAGCACAGCATTCTGGTGTGCCAGTTACCCCTCTCAACTTTGTATCATCAGCATCCTTTCCCAAGGATGTTTGAAAATTTCATTTTTATGAAGTCTTACCATGTATGTGTTGTGAGTTAGTTTATTCAGCTGCTTTTTGTACTACTTTTGACAGACACATGATGAAATTTGTGTTTCTTCCCAGAATGTAAAATAAGCCCCAGTTCTCAGATTGGCTTTCTCTCACTCTTTAATTATTTTCTCTTCATGATTGCTGTTATAGCACTATACCATAACTTTCCTTACGTTAGATGTATCTCCCATCTATCATAAGGAAGGTTTAAAACCAATTAAAATTACTTTATTGGTCTGTTTTAACAGAAATTGAACATGTGTTTTGCTATTAGAGTGTATTTCATATTTTTCTCTGCTCTTAAAAACTCTCATTGGTTCTTGCTATTATGTTCCTGGACAGTTCTCTACAGCTCCACATAGAATGCTATTGCTGTAAATTTCATAGTATTCAAGAGCTGCCCCAAAAGGAAAATAAGTGAGCTGTGACAGGGAGGGCAATTGTTTTACTGTTGAACTATAAGCAGAGCCACAGAACTTCCTTGTTGCTTCCAAATAGCCATTTAGCAGATGATTCATTTCACATAACCTTCTTCACATAAAATAAATCCATGTTACCCATTTTTACATTAATTAATTTCACCCAAAAATGCTATAAACTGCCCTGCTGTTGACTTAACGGCAGGAAATCAGATTTGAAAAGCAATATTAACAAAACAATTAATAAGCAAAACGGAAGTTAGAAAACTGCAGCATTTACACTGACAGACTCAAATTTCTTTCTAATTTTAGCATGGAGGCTTGAGGTACAAAAATGCAAAATTTCTGATGAGAATTGGTATGAAGGCATACTCTTCCATTCTTGTATAATTCTTCTTTTTGCTGAAGACATGTACAGTAGTAAAACATTCTGGCCCAATCAAAATACCATGGCCACACATTGTTTTTTCTTGTTTACACTGTTGCCAAAGAATAGGTGGAGGCTTTTACATTTCTATTTTGATCCTTGTAGATAATGCCCTGAAATAATTCATACTGGAGTAAATTCAGCTGGAGAAATTCTGTAAAACAATGGGACTGAAGTATGTAATCCAGGGCAAAGTGCACAGAGAAACAGGGTTTCTATGCCCAGTCTATTGCTGGCCTACTAGGTACGAGCAGAGACTATTTGGTCAAGCCACTAAGCATTGCAGCAATACAAGCAATACAAGCAGACGAGACTAGCAGCTGGCACTATCTGTTCTCTCTATGTGTTTCAGGAATAAACATGATATTCAGGAAGATTTTGTGTGCTAGCCAGACACCTTATTGTGTCTAGAGTCAGGATGAAAGTAATGTTTATCAGTAACTCAAATAAAATTATCAAATTGGGGTATCAGAGAGTCAGTTTTACTTTCCCGCTAGATTAAGTGAGTAACAAGAAGGAAGAAATTTCCCTGCTATGTTTGCAATTTCTTCTGCCTCATTCTGACATTTGAGTTCCAAAAACCATAAATCATAGTCAGAGCTTCTAGTGTATCTTCCTTTTGAAGAGTCTCATGTAAAGACTCGTAAACTTTTTAATAAATCTTCATCCTAGGCAGTGAGACAAGAAATTATCACTAGGCAATGCTGCAGTCCAATCCAAGACCCTACACGCAATTTCAATAGGTCACTAGATCTGCCACCAGTACAGAGGAGACAGGACAGCTGGGTGTGCAGCCATGGTAGAGACCAGGGCACTGAGCAGATGGCTGAGAGCCAGGAGCTGGTACTCTGGAGGAGAAAAGAATACAGTACCCTCGCAATGTGTATGCAAAATTCACAGGACATGACTGAACCACAACCTGGGAGGCAGATTTCCTGGGATCATTAATAACTTCTGGTGTTTTCTGCACAGGCATGCTTCTCATTATACTCCTGTGCAAAAATTGTTCTAAATAACCAAATTATTTCTGCTTTGTTTGTGCCACATATGTCACAGAAACACAGAATGGTTGAGATTGGAA
>NW_010294587.1:0-21931 GCF_000700745.2 Antrostomus carolinensis
TCCCTAACATTCTGTGATTCTGTGATAAAAGCATCCCTGTGTTTCTGAAATGCCCAGATTGTATTTTATGGCAAAAGCCTTGATCTTTTCCCCAGTCTCCCACCTTGCCCCAAACCTAACCTTGAAAGCAGATACCCATCAGTCCTAACATGCTGTATTTTACTTGGCTTCCTAAGAAACCTGGAGAGTAACAGCAGGACACGAAAGAGTTCCCTGGTGACAGAGCCATAATGTTTGCCCCAGAGGTGAGGAAAACTTAATTCAGACTTGGCACCATATTGCACACCTTAGAATCCCATCCCAAGAAGACAAATCCACAGCAAAGGAGTAACATCGTGAAAGTTACTCATGGAGCAACTTAATTTTCTGAGACACAGTTCTGGGGATGCAGTTAATAAATACAGGGACTACAGGGATGAGACCAAGCTAGTGAGGAGAGTGATTTCTGACAAAATCAGTCCAGAACAGCAATGCATGCCAGGAGGAAAGGAGAATATGGGAAGGAAAATGCACCCACTCTATGAGATCTTTATTGTTTCCTGCGGCTGTTGCCTACGCTGAACTGCAAGGACTTAGTTACATCAGATGTCTTTTGGAGCTGCCAGCCAGTTGCAGCGAGGTACTTCACCTAATCTCATCAAGTTTCACCTTCCTGTGACATCCCTTGAGCAAGGAAAGAGGATTGTGCATCTCTGACCGCACCCTAGATTCACATCACGTGTGGGAATGCTGCTGCTGCTCAAGAGGAAGGGCAGAAGATGGAAAAAAGCTGAGCCCCCCTACCCCCACCATTCCCTCACTTTCCTGTGGCTCCTTCCTATCTCTTCCTTTCTGGTCATCCTGGCAGAGACTGTCCCTTTCCCACCAAGATGACAGAAACCCAATATCCCTCTTGAGCTTACTTAGGACTATTCTCTGTCAGGGTGGCAGGGAAGGCACCAAGGGGAGCTGTAAGATCCCATGTCCCACAGCCACCAAAGAAAAGAGGAGGAACAGAGTGCCCGTCCCCAAACAGGTTTCTGGATACATGAGCAAGTACAAGTGTCTTAGAGTCTCTTTTCTCTAATCAGGAGTGGTTGAAACAATTCTGCTCTTGGTTTTTGCCATGTTCAAGCAGACAACTTGTGGAAAATGAAAGAGATGGATTGGGAAAGGAGTGGGTCCATTGGGTGTCTCCATGGTGGGAGAGCCATGAAGATGATCCTAGGAATGGATCACCTCTCTTATGAAGAAAGGCTGAGTGAGCTGGGCTTGTTTAGCTTGGAGAAGGCTCTGGGGAGACCTCACTGCAGCCTTGTAGTGCTTGAAGGGAGCTTATAAATGGAAGGGAGAGTGACTTTTTACATGGGCAGATAGTGGTAGGACAAGGCAAAATGATTTTAAACTAAGAGAGGGGAGGTTTAGGTTGGATATTAGGAGGAAAATTTTCACCAAGAGAATGGTGAGGCACTGACCCAGGTTGCCCAGAGAAGCTGTGGATGCCTCATCCCTGGAAGCATTCAAGGCCAGGTTGGATGAGGCCCTGGGCAGCCTGGTCTAATGGTTGGCAACCCTGTCCACAGCAGGGGGCTTGGAACTAGATGATCTTTGAGGTCCTTTCCAACCCAAGCCATTCTATGATTCTATGACTGTATGGATTACTGTGATTAACAATCAAGAACAAGAATTCAGGCCTGTAGTAATTACAACTGCAGATGATGCTAAGATGGCAAGACATTTTACACTGTTTTGACCCACAGGGCCTTAAGACACAACTCCATGACCTGGGTCTCGTAATAGCTTCTTATTGTTTTACGTGGATCATCCATAGAAAGAGGATGATCCACTTTCCTCCAGCACGGGTTGTACAAACCCATAGAGGAACTTTGAAATAACCCCACTGCCTTTCCAGCCAAAGACATCTAGGCATTGAACTTAAACCACAGCTCTTCCCTTAGCACTTACAGCTGTCTAGCTAACTCTGCAGGTTCTTGTCCTGTTATTGATCACACATAGTCACCCAAACCCTGGTCACACTGAGAAATACAGTGGAAACAAGCTGGTACTTCTCTAGTCATTGTACTCATTGATCTTGATCTGGTCAGTGTTTTCAGAACAAGCTATGCCACATAGAGTCACCAAAAGCAGACACAGAAATGCTTCCTCAAGTCCCACCAGTTTATGTCAGTCAGGGGCATTAGTAGGGAACTAAAATCTTGAGTGGTCTCAAGATCTCCCATCTGGAAGCTGTTTTGTTTTGTATAACATCAATGAGGAGAACATGGTCTTTCAGGGCAATACACTTACTGCTGAACTATGCAATCACTGTTTGGGTAGATTTAATGGAAGAGAAACAGTGAGGACTATCAGGGTACCCATGGATTAGTGTCCTTTCCTATGACATGGGAAATGTAGGTTCAAGCTCTATATGGAGTTGTTTGAACAGGGACCTCCTGAAAGTTAGGAGAGAAGGTCTAACCACTAAACAGGCAAGAGGTTACTTCCGCCTGCTACTGCAATTTGTGCAAGGAACAGGTTGGCATCTTCTGAATACACCCACTGGATCAATCCCCAAAGCTAAGCAGGTAAGGACATGCTTAGCTGGTGAATCCCAGCGGGGTTTAGAGGTGAGTAAGCTCCTCACTGATCATCACTCTCGAGATTTAGGCAGCTCCAAACATGTTCAGAAATGGAGAAATTTATATACTGTAAGGACTGGACTGATGGGAATAAAAAGCATCTGGTGCATCCAGGGATAGGTGGCTGCAAACTGAGTGTTTGGAGGATCAAAAATAAAATGTACAGAAGGGAAGTTTGAGGGCAGAAGCTGGACCCATAAATGACAGCACACCAAAACAAGTAAATACATTAAAAAAAAGAATAATACATTAAAAAAAACCCTGAGAACACTTAGATATGAACTACGCAGATTTAAATTTTGATGTAAGTTATGGTTTTCAGCCATTTATGTGCTTTTGTCCAGTGTGAGGCCAAAAGTACTCTAGATTTCTTACTGATGAGTAGATATGAGAAATATTGATTAGGGCACCCAAATCTTTGTCCTCCTTTATCCCTACTGACTGCTACTGTCTCCTTTGATGTACACCACCATGAGTTCAGAAGTGAGTGGGCTCAGGCTACACCAGCAATGTAGCTTGAATACTGAAGTGAAAACTATCCTAAGGAAACTGGTGAAGTTGTAAAGGTATTTCCAGAGAGGACACTCACATTTGGGCATTAAAAACTCAACACCCAAGACATGAGCTTGTTAAATGCTATTAGGAGCAGATGGAACAGATAATTGATGTGATCTCTGCTTGAAGCTTTTTGATATTTCTTTCTGGACACAGAAAAAATTTTCAATTAGCCTAGCTGTGAAACATGCAACATTCTGACAATAACACCCCGGGAGGAAACTTCTCTTTGCTAGAAAACATAAAAGAAACATAAAAATTTTATTGAGAGACATCAGGAGACAAGAGTATTACAGAAATTAGTTTGATCTGGGGTTGTTTCAGCTCTAGCAGAAAGGAAGATACAATTTCCAACTGAATTATGGCCAGTATCATGCTGGCACCACTGGCATGTTTACATGTTTTGCTGGGATTTCCCAACATAATGAAGACACAGTTAGTTTTCTTCTGCAACCCATGCTACAAAAGCAGGTCACCCATCACAACAGAAAATGGGATGTTCAGGCAGCTGCCAGCCAAAGGAGATGCACCTGCTCGTGGTTTCCAGGCTAGTTGTGGGCATAGGTAGATACAGCATTTATGAGTGAGGACAGCAAGTCAGATGGGTATTCAAACACAGAAGCAAGTTTTTCCACAATAGTAAAATGAGGCATCCAGAAACTTAGGGAAATATTTCAGTGCTACTATTCTTGGCATGCTCATATACACCCCTATATGATTAAAAATCTCCATTACAAGCTGTTCCTAAGCACATAGCTCTTGCTTTTGGAAATGAACTGCTCTAAAGATTTGCAGCACTATGAAACTCTGAGAGGGATGGATAGCACAGAGCCCTTGCTAAGCTCAGGGAATCCAAAATGCTTGTTTTTTTTGAAGAGTCAGACCCACTAATTCTCTTCATCCCTGATGCAGATGCAACGTGGTTAGCAGAACTAGGCAGGACTAAATTTTTTGCAGTTGAAGTGCTAGTTCTGCTTCCTGCACCTTTTTCTGGTTACTGTGAATAGACAGCAAGTAGAATATGCTAGATGTTAGCTCAGTGGAAACTATAGTTTTAACCTTATGATGTACTTTGAGATGAGTATGCTGAGAGTTAGTGGTGGCTTTCCACTGAAAATAAAAGGGGTATCTAAAATAACAAGCCTTTCCATGGCCAGGTGGCTCTACAACCATGCTCAGAAACACATGTAGGAGCCCAAGTCCCACAGAAGTCAGTAGGACTAGGGACCCTACCTATTTTTCTGAACATAGATACTTCATTCAGATTTCTTCATGACACCCTCAAAGGGCTATAGAAATTACTATGGCAAGTTCTAAGAGTTCCATGATATTCAGGGGATCAGACTTTCCTGTGGCAACAACCTTTGGAGACCTTATACTAGCCTTCCAAAATCTGAAGGGGGCCTACAAGAAAGTTAGGGACAGACTTTTTACAAGGGAAGGTAGTGATAGGACAAGGAGTGATGGCTTCAAACTGGAAGAGGGTAAGTTTAGATTAGACATTAGGAAGAAATTCTTTGCTGTGAGGATGGTGAGACACTGGCCCAGGTTGGCCAGAGAAGCTGTGTCTGCTCCTCCCTTGAAGTGTTGAAGGCCAGGTTGGATGAGTCTTTGA
The DNA here is from genome assembly GCF_000700745.2 of Antrostomus carolinensis. Classification (NCBI taxonomy): domain Eukaryota; kingdom Metazoa; phylum Chordata; class Aves; order Caprimulgiformes; family Caprimulgidae; genus Antrostomus; species Antrostomus carolinensis. Next base: position 4,789 of record NW_010294587.1, read on the forward strand.
GCAACGTGGTCTAGTGGAAGGTGTCCCTGCTGATGGCAGGAGGGTTGGAGCTAGGTGATCTTAAGGTGATGATCTTAACCATTCTTTGATTCTGTGATTCTGTAAGGGCCACTACAAAGGTAATCAAAGTCTCGTGTGAAAGCTAAGAGATTGCCTTCTAGTTTGGGGAATGCTACATGCAAGGTTGATTGGTGCTGAACTGAAACTTGACCATGCCTTCTTGAAGACTTCCGCTGTCACCTTGCTGGGATCACCCATCTGCACATGCACACAGTAAGGAAAGAGAAAAACCAACTTGCTTCCTTACCAGCTGGAAGGACATGTGTCACCTCAGTACTACACAAATCCTTGCAGTCTAGCTCCTTTGAGAGCTGCAGCAACATTTCATCATTGTCTTGCACCCACAAATGTGTGCAGCCATCCCATTTCACTTCCATTCTGGGCTCTTGCTCAGCCCCAAAAGCTGCAATGGCCTGTATCAGAGACAGATGAGTTTATTTATCTTAGTGCCACATGTACAAATTGCAGCTGTCTCATTAGGGACATGATGCAGAGCAGACTTTCTCATGATACAGAAAGGGTTTGATGTCAGTGCCATGAATCACCTCTTGGTCTGGGAGGTATTCACACAGGATTAACGGATAGGATGCAGGACCTCTGCAAGACATTCTTCTCTGGAACAGAAGGTGGGAGACAGAGAGGACCAGTTGGGACATTTCAGGTGGCACTTCATGCTGCTTGTGGACAAGTGAATGGGACTCAGTTCCAGATCATGGATATCTAGATGCAGATGCCTCTGTGGGAATGAGACAAAACTATAGTCAAAGGAGATTTAGTCAGTGCAGACAGCAGAGCCTTTAGACCTGCTGAGCTCAACCTAAAGCAAACATTGACAATTCCTCTCCTGAATATTTGTCTTAACTCCATTGACTGGATCACATTTACCACTTGCATGTGGGTAGCTCAGACACTAAAGAACATCTCAAGTGGCACCACACACTTATGCATGGACAAGTGATTAAGACACCACTCCTCGCTGTTCGTAACAGGTGTTTAGACAGCCAGTTCATGTGGGGACACTTGCAGGTGTCCTAAATTCAGGTGCCCACAAGCTGAAGATACCTGTAAAGCAAGATGAAGTGAATCCTGCCCTAAGCATTAGAGAGAGAAGGTAGTGAGAAATTTTACCTTTTATTGTACTAGTGCATCCCAGAGCACTGGCAGGGAATTGTGTTGTAGCAGAATTGTGTTACAGCTGTGGTAACTCCCAGATCTATTAAAAAAAAATAAATCCAAGGATAGAAAATGAACTTTGGCCCCTGGGTTGAGTTCCCCATGGGAACTCCAGAACATCCAGTTCCCCTGGGTTCTCCAGAAAAAAGGTGAACCTTCTTCTCCACTCTGCTGAGACCCCACCTGCAGATCTAGGGTCCCCAACATCAGAAAGACATGAAGCTACTGGAGCTAGCCCAGAGGAGGCCATGAGGATGATGCGAGGGCTGGAGCACCTCTGCTGTGAGGACAGGCTGAGAGAGTTGGGGCTGTTCAGCCTGGAGAAGAGAAGGCTCCGGGGAGACCTTCTAGTGGCCTCCCAGTACCTGAAGGGGCTCCAGGAAGGCTGGGGAGGGACTTTGGCCAAGGGCAGGGAGTGAGAGAACAAGGGGTGATGGCTTGAAAGTGGCAGAGGGGAGATGGAGATGAGATATGAGGAAGAAATTTTTTGGTGTGAGGGTGGTGAGACAGTGTCCCAGGTTGTCCAGAGAAGCTGTGGCTGCTCCTCCCTGGGAGTGTTGAAGGCCAGGTTGGATGAGGCTTTGAGCAACCTGGTCTAGTGGAAGGTGTCCCTGCTGATGGCAGGGGGGTTGGAACTGGATGAGCTTTAAGGTCCCTTCCAACCCAAACCATTCTATGATTTTATGATTCCAGATGAGAGATTCCAGCACAAGACCACCCTGCCTCTGTGTTTACAATCCCTTCCTCCTCTTTGAGACCTATGTGACCAGACTTCCCTCAGTCCCTCAATGCTTTAAAAAGAGGTAAGATAAAACCCTACGTGATGGGACAGAAGAGCAATCAAGCAGCTGGAATGAGGCATCATGGCAGGAATCCCTGTTATCAAATTCATTATACTTAATCATAGCAATATGCAGATATACTAATTATAATAATCCAAAGAATCCTAGCAGCTTGAAAGAACTCATCCACATTAAACATGAACAAGTAAAGATTAATGACAGATCATATCCTAACCCTTCAGAAATAGACTCACTGAGAGACAGACGGAGACAGTGAAACAGGTTAAGTGGATTAAACAAAAAGCCAAAAAAAGAGGCTGATGAGATGACAAAAATTGCAAAGAGTGAAATGCTCCACCATTACAGACAGCAGCGTAAACACATCATGTGTGCCAGAAATAAATGAGACTACCATATGATCATCTAGTTCCGCTCCCTACCCTGACAAAAAAAAAAATTCCACCAGTTTTTGCTTGTCTGGGCAAGTTTTAAACCTCCTGAGCAATTGGGATTTAACAATGTCATGTGTGTTTCCTTGGGTTATTCATTCAGTGAACCGTAGAAACAACTGCAGATGGACAAAGCAGGGAGATATGGTAGCAGGGAAGATGGGAAGAAAGAGCGTTGCAAAGGGAGGTCGAAATGTACACGGTAATGCAAAAAGGCAGCTGGGAATAAGTGGGGATCAGCTGTAAGAGGAAGGTTTCAGTTTGATGTATGGTACCAGAGACATTATTAATGATTTGCTGGTTTTTACCTTTAAAAACTTTGGGTGGATTATTTATTATGTCACCAGAGTGCTCATATGATCTATGAAAGGGGCAATAATATGTATCTGTTCCTGGCCTCTCAGATTCACTGTGTTTTTACAGCCTTTAATTGGGATTTAATTCTGCACTCCCAAAATAAAGAGTATATGGTCTACTTAAAGCAAAAGGCAAAGGAGAAAAACACTCCTCCCTTACTTAATATATCTCATATGACTTTCTACCATGAATGAATAGTTCTGCTGGTAGTCACTGCAACATTTTCACAAGTCAAAGGATTTATTTTACTTTGAAAAGAATGAATAAACCAGGACTGAAAATAATGACTTTGAAAAGAGTGAATAAACCACTGTTATTCATGTCCTCAGTGCATCTTAGTATTTTCCCTTGGGAATCCCTCTTCTCTTCTCTTCTCTTCTCTTCTCTTCTCTTCTCTTCTCTTCTCTTCTCTTCTCTTCTCTTCTCTTCTCTTCCTAGGATCTGTACTTGAATGTGGCCAAAAGCCAGTCCCCAGATGGGCAATGGTGGCCTTTAAGATGCCTAAATCCCTCTTGAACCCTGGACTCCTGTCCTCCAATAAAAAGACTCTGTGCTGTCACTGGAGACCACACGCATCTTCTCTTGAGAAAGCCAAAGGGGTTGTACTGGCCATGGCATAACTTGGGAGTGAGTCAGCACAAAAAGACAAGGAAAAAGAGGAAAGCTGATGGGTGGCAAGAAGTGGGGTGAGTGAAATGTCAGAGAAGGGCAACTCAGCACTGGCACACTCAAGGGACAGCTGCTTTTGATGAAAGTCAATGCAGAGAAGGTGAGTATGAAGTCCTTCTCCCAAAGCTTTGGGATAGCATATGTCTGGAACACTCCAGCTCTGACTGGCACTGGGTTCTGGAGTGATTTTTGAAGCTGTCTGATTGAGAAACACAGATTTTTTGGCTCCCTAGCAAGCTGAGACACAAGAAGCATGCTGTGGTTCTCTGCACACACTGAGAAATCCCATAACCACTGCACCAGGCTGAACTTGCCCTTTAGGCAGGAGAAGGCTCAAGATTTGCAGGTCAAACATACTCATGGTGCTGAGGAAATGGAGACCTCAGAGGGTGTATTATTATGTTACTGTTCTCCTCCATGAGCAGAGCATCTATTCCTGGTGGTTTGGTGAAGGACAATAATAAAACAATCAGAATAAATATTCTGAATAGTGGGAAAATGCACTTTTAACCTGCTCTGGAAGCACACCTCCTGGTCTGATTCTTCTCTTCTTCAATGCTTTGCTGTGTGCTTTTGTTTGTCAATAGTTTTAATGTGTGAGTGCGGATGTGGGTGTTCATTCAATACCTAGTGCAGTTGCAAGGGGCATGTTTCTGCCCAGAAGCACCCAGACTCCTTAATTCTAGTTACTTTGGGTTTGGGTGGTCTGGGAGATGGGTGCTGCTGAGGTTAGGAGGTGAGTTACCTGGGGATTGATTCATGGTAATGATGGCAAGTTTCTAGCAGAGGTAGAAGACCATTGTTCTCTCATCTGAGTTTCTAGATTTACTTCTCAGCATTTGGGTTATGCTAAACATTCCTGCATCTGGAGTACTGTGTCCAGTTCTGGGCTCCACAGTTCAAGAGAGACAGGGATCTTTTGGAGAGAGTCCAGTCAAGGGCCACAAAGATGGTGAGGGGCCTGGAGCATCTGCCTGACGAGGAGAGGCTGAAAGAACTGGAACTCTTCAGCCTGGAGAAGAGCAGCCTGAGAGGGGATCTGATCAATGTCTATAAATATCTGAAATGTGGGGGCCAAATGGATGGGGCCGGGCTCTTCTCGGTGGTGCCCAGTGACAGGACAAGGGGCAATGGGCACAAACTGGAACAGTGGAAGTTCCAGACAAACTGAAGGAAAAACTTCTTTCCTGTGAGGGTGCCAGAGCCCTGGGACAGGCTGCCCAGAGAGGGTGTGGAGTCTCCATCTCTGGAGATGTTAAAAACTCACCTGGACACTTTCCTGTGCAACCTGTTGTAGGGAACCTGCTTTGTCAGGGGGATTGGACTGGATGATCTCCTGAGGTCCCTTCCAACCCCACCAGTCTGTGATTCTGTGATTCTGTGATCTGTAGATGAGAGCTGCAAATCCTCACCCTAGACTACCCCAGTATGAAGTTATGAAGAAAGAGCAGGTGTCCTGCACTCAACCAAGGTGATGCTTTAGCAGAAAAGTGGCACCACAGACACCAAAATGTGAGGAATAAGGCCCAGGAAAGAGCTGACATGAGCTGTAAGAGTAGAAGAGCCACAGTGACCTATAAAAGGAAAGATCAGCACTCAATATTGTGTATTAACGATGCACACAGCATACTTCATCTTGGGGAAAAATAGAAAGCAACAACCACTGCAAAACAAGAACGGACATGCTTTATTACCAATCTTAATGACAGCTGTATGAGGGACCTTTTATTACAGGGTCTGACCAGAGGTCCTTCTAGCTCTTACCATGTCTCTGCAATGTTTAGCAATTTTTAGGAAGAGCATATAGGAAGTGAGGAGCATATAGGATACTCCCCAGTAAAGCCAGTTGAAATGAAGATGGAGCTCATGGTCTTGCTGAGCCATTACTCTAACTTTGTGGTTAGCACCTATCTGCTATAAAGATCTTTCAACAATAACTTAAGCCATTTAATATTCTTTTCATTAAACTGCAAAAAGACACTAAGGAATCATAGATGCCATGTGACTTTCCCCCCAAAAAACCCAAGTGGAACTCAATTCCTCTCTTCCAAGTTGAGCACCCACCATATCCCATCCCAACTGCAAGCAACGCCTCATATCAGCACAAAACCCCAACTTCTTCCAGCCAGGAAAAAAAAATAACTATTTGGAAAATCTGATGGTCTCTGAGCAAAGCAAGAGCTCATCATGCACCCTGGTGGAAAGACTTTAACATCAACCTAAGCTGATGTTAAAAAACACAAATAAAGTCTGGTCCCAGCTTGTTTTAAAATAAACATTTGCCATTTAATCATGTATTAGTTATTAAAATTCCCCAAATAAACATAAACCAGAAGCTGCCTGAATTCTCTTCCATTGCTCTCGTTGGACCATTTACCCGAGTCAAGAAACTCAGAGGCTCATTTTTCAGTTTCAATCTGCGATGCTTTGCTGGGGATGATATAATGCTCTCCATAACCTCTCTGTCCTGGAAGAAGCCATGCTCAGTCAATACCCCATCAGGGTGACAGGTCCCAAATCCCATAGCAAGCTGTGATGGATTGTCTCAGGGTGAGATTTCATATATCTCCTGCTTTTAGAAGGGGAGCTGACACATATAATTGGTGTCACTTTTGCTGGGCTAGTGCCAAATGCTGACAAAACAGTTCCTAATCAGAAGTGCCAGTGATTCGTCCTGGGATTTGCGTGCTGGACAACAGGAAAGTGTCATCATGGCAGTGAGCTTGAGGGGCCTCAGCTTGCTGAGACACAGTGGCCTCTTAGACAGTGCAAGAGCTCGGTATTGTGAGAAGGATTGGTGGCACAGCAAGAGTGTGTGCAGGCCTGGAAACATGGCTAAAGGCTCACCTTGAGCCCTGGCGAGCTCAGGAGCCCAGGAGAAAGGTCCTTATTCTTCTGTAAATCGACCCTTAATGCTCTGTGGAAACAACTGTAGGATGAAGCCATGTAACAACATCTAGGGTGGTGACAAGTTCCTTGCATGCATGTTTGGGTGCTCTATGGAGCTATAGCACTGTTTCAACCCTAAAACCCCACTATTTTGACCTACCACAGTTTCAACCCTAAAAATCTGACTGTTTCTAAAGCCATTCAGGAGTGAAGAGGGCCTAGTGACTTTCTCAACATCACAAAGCAAGGCTGGAGCCAGATCTCCTACATCCTAGGTTTGCTTTTCTCTCAAAACTTCTCCTACCCCAAGCTCCTCACCTCTTTGTTGCAGTCACCTTACCCCAGCGCCTTTCACTGAGAGTCCTTTGGGCCAACAGGCTGAGACCCCAACCCAGCACTATCAAAATATAACAGGGATATGCAGCTATTCTCTGGGAAGATGATCCATCTTGACATCCTCCTGGAATAAATGAAATTTAACTCCACTAAGCCAGTGGAGTGAATGGTACCACAATACAGAGAAGGTCTTGCTGAAAGGTTTCAGGCTGTATGAGAGATTCACCTAGTAACGACACTTGCCTTTCTATACTTAAGAACTTGGACTTGGTGTCACATGAATAGAGGGAGGGTATTTTACATTGTCCCCAAGGCTTTCAAAGGCTGCTTAATTGTCCTCCTCCTCTCCCACTTTTCCTTTGCTGTATTGTTAACGTTATCAACAATTCCCATGCACTATACCACCACGCAGGAAAATAATTCAACACCTGGCACTGGGCTTGTATCCTGTCTGCAGGGGCCGAAGGGTGAACAATTAGGTCTGCATCTACCGTATGGCACCGCACACGGCGAGCGGGGAAGGAAACGTGGGGCAACTGCACAATTGACGGGGAAGCATCAGCCGTGCTCTGAGGAGTAGTTGGCTGTTCACAGATTTGCTGTTCCAACTCTGTACTTGGGCTGAGACAACGTGTGCATTGGACGCCCTCTGGTGACTATATAATAAATATGAATATATCATATTTGTCTTTAAAGCTGTAATTCAAGGCTAGACCTGATGTCTCTGGATTTTAACAGCTCAGTTCTTACACGAGTATGAAATAATAAAAATATGGAATGGAAAGGCCACCTAGATCATGCCCTACCCCAAAACAAAAATCAATTTTGCTTGAATTCTGATTGCCATAATTAAACTCATCTTCTTCTTAAAACTTCTTTTCAAAGATACTTTTTTCCCTGCTCCATTCTGGCCTGTCCCATTCCTCTGCCACATTAACAGCATGGTCAGTCAGCTTCCAACATTTGCATCCTGGTAGTTACAGATGCAGCCGATGGCTCTGAATTCCTCAGGAAAAGGGAAGTAGAAGGTGTGATGTCCTCACCACGATTGTCTTGATGTTTCACAGAGTTTCTGAAGCTCTGAAGAGTCTGGCCCAGCTTTGGTTCTCAGGAACATTAGTTCTCCTGTCCCTGCATGGCACAGCTGAAGCTGAGGAAGCAGAGCTGACTTCTCAGGCTGAATCTTCTTCCAAAAATTCTCAAAATTCAAACAAACCTATTATTTCCAAGAACAAATTTGGCAATTACCTCATTCTTACCAAAGATTTAAGACTTTTTGTTCTGAGGCAGAATGCATCTTTTTTCCCCACAGAAGAGCAGTGAGAGGGAACAAGCAACAAGGGCTGATGCCTTGTTGGGGAGTGACCAGCCAGTTCCTCACAGACCTTTGAATTAGAAATCAATTGCAGTGACTTGCTCACCTTTTCTGTCAGCATCTCCTGCACTGGGCTGGCAGCCTCATGAGGTTACCTGGTCACTGGAGGGGAGGAAGATGCTCTTTAAAAGGATCATTGTGCTTTGTGCAAAAGCTCAGAATTTCCTGAGTTAATAATTCTGATTATACTATGGATTTTATCCAAGCTGAGATAATGAGTATGTCAACCACAAGGGATATATGCAGATGCAGAAAGCACACTGTGTTTTCTATTGGTGCCAAGACTCTTTAATTTGCAGGGACTTTTAAAAAATCCCTTTGCTAATTCAATATCTCTTGCTCTTCATCTGTGCCATGATCCTACAGCCCAGGCTGCAATCTGAGAGAGCACATGTCTGAGAGAGACAGCCTTGTGAGGTCTCATGGGAAGACATGAATCTTGTGGATGGAATTCTGGAGACCTGGAGTCAGAAAAAGCATCCAGGCTGCGCTCTGATCAATTTTTGAAAATACACTAACCCTGTTTCAACACCCTGATATCTGGTGACTGAAAAGAAAAGTCTTTGGGAACACAGACCGCATATCTGAAGTTTAGGTGCCACCTCTGTCTTCCTCTGAGATATTTCCCTCTCATAGAAAAACTTTACCCTCATTTCTGTCCATTGATTAAAGCAAACAGAAGGATTCGGGAAGACTCAGATTCAAATTCCTCATCCTTGTGGCGCTTCAGACCAACACCTCTTCATTGCACTAAGGTATAGTGTACCTTAGAATGAGTCAGGCTGTGATCAAAGGTACTTTGCACACAATGCTTGCACATTTTTTGGACCATTCAGAGTGATTATTACATGGAGAGCACTTGTGTAGGAGTTTCATTTAGTGTGTTGCTCCAACAAATAGTCTAGGTGCCTACAACTAGCAAGCAGTTCAGCCTGGTGAAGAGTGGCTGGAAAGCTGCCTGGCAGAAAAGGACCTGGGAGTGTTGGTTGATAGCTGGCTGAACATGAGCCAGCAGTGTGCACTGGTGGCCAAGAAGGCCGATGGCATCCTGACCTGGATCAGGAAGAGTGTGACTGGTAGGACCAGGGAAGTTCTCTTACCTCTGTAGTCAGCACTGATGAGGCCACAACATGGAGGTGCTGGAGCCTGTCCAGAGAAGAGCAACGGAGCTGGGGAAGGGTCTGGAGCACAAGTGTGCTGAGTTCCCTTGTGGCTGAGGGAACTGGGGTTGTTGAGCCTGGAAAAAAGGAGTTTGAGAGGAGACCTTCTGGCTCTGTCCAAGTCCCTGAAAGGAGGGTGTAGAGTGGTGGGTGTTTGTCTGTTCTTCCAAGGAACAAGTGACAGGACAAGAAATGGCCTCAAGTTGTGCCAGGGGAGTTTCAGATTGGATATGAAGAAGAATTTCCTGAGAGGGTTTTCAGGCACTGGAATGGGCTATCTAGGGACGTGTTGAGTCACCATCCCTGGAGATATTTACTAGATGGGTAGATGAGGTGCTCAGAGATATGATTTAGTAGTAGACAGGTATGAGGTGCTCAGAGATATGGTTTTGTAGTGGACAGGTACAGTTAGATTCAATGATCTCAAAGGTCTTTTCCAATCAAATGATTCTATGATTCTATGACTGTGAACAAAGGTGCTTAGGGTCTCCTCTCACCCAAATTACAACATCTTATGCCCAAACTGACCAACTGAGATGTGTCCACCCTGTGAAGGGTATCCTCTGGATTGCATTTGCAGGCAGCTCACATGGGTTACTAGCAGCTTCCAGACTCAGTCATTGTGATTTTGATGTTCAGGGAAGCCAGGAGGTATTTGCATCACTTGTTTTCCAAGAGAGGAGAGGCAGATACAGTTTTCTAGTAAGAAATCTGAAGAAGTCATCCCTTCTCTGTAGTGTTCAGGGGAAGTTGGATGCCAAACTTCAGCTCACAGAGATGAAGGCACTTAAAAGCTGGGTCCAACCATGCTCAGTGTTGTGATGACTAACCCACTCTTCTACCGCTCTCTCCCATGTCCGACCTGCACCCGAACATGGCAGCTTTCCAGGCTCCCAAGCGCTGATGAAAGTGTCAAGATTTAGTTTTAACGTTGGGAAATATTTCATCTTGACAAAACACCAGCCATATTTCCTGTATCTTTACACAAAAGAAATAACAGGCCTATGTGTATTGGGTGTATTTATCTATACAGGATTTTGCCTTATAAGGAACAATAGAAACTTGAATCCATGCAGTTACCCAACCACAGCAGAGTGTTTAGAAATTTTTGTTGTTGTTGTTTTTGTTGTTTTGGAAAATATTGTGCATATGGGAGTTCCTTAACACAGCAAGACAACAGGCAGCTTCCTGTTATGAAAACAGTCAACAACCTGACATTCAGCAATCTGACATTCCCCGCACCCACCGTGATAAACACGGCCGATAAAGATCTGCCACAATAGGTACAATAGCACCTCCCCCCATAAAGGAATAGGACGTAGAAAGAGCCTCAATACACAAATATCCCCAGCCATCTCTTCCAGCTTCTTTTATACAGTAGATAATCTCATCCTGCTTTCCAGATTTTCCCAACATTGATTCACTTCCTCTCAGGCAGGGGTCAAAGTAGGAGCTGGGTGTTTGATACCACTTTCTCGCAGGTCTTTGTAGTTCAGAGGCAACACTCGGTTGAGTTCTGAAAACTGTTTACTGGGTTTCCCTTCCTCCTACCATTTATGATCCCTGCTTTTCAATGCCACAGCTGCTGAACTCATCTAGCTTGTCCCCAAATTCACCTCCTGGATTTGAATTAAATTCCAGAGGCAAAACAGAAAATAGTGGGAAGCTCTTCCCCCTTCCTTGAACTTGGTAATGGATGCTGGAGCTGCCTCTTTTCCTCCCTGACTCCACACAGCACCCATTACAGTGGGACTGTGAGCCTCTCTGCTAAGGCTGCAGGAGAAATATCAGACAATATTAATTATTCAGATAATATTAATTATTGCCCCTACCCACCTTCCCACCAAATAAGTACAGGGTGTAGACTTCTCTCATCTGAAAAGTGACTGCAAAATAAAAGAGGAGGATCTCCTTCATTGCTACTCAGCTCCTCTGTTTCATAAGGGCTTCAGTCATTTTCCAGCCCCTTCACAAACCTCAGTGAGCTTCAGTGGAACATCTCACAGCTTTCCCCCATGGGTTGAGCTTCTTTTTCTGTATCCTATAGGAAAGTAGTAAAAGACTCAACTACTGTGTCCTAACAGCCTTTTGGGTACCTCCCAGACAGCAGATATGGGAGCAAGACAGCCTAATCTTCATCTTTTAGCTCTCAAAGAAATTACAAACTCTCCCTGGCTGGTAGAAGTCTTTGTGGAGAGGAGGATATGTTCTGTAGCATGGAAAATTTTGAAGCACTCCTTGGAGTCATGACTCAGTCCCTTTAGCACTTACTTCTGCTGTTCATTCACAAAGAAACTTCCTTTGAAACTGGCATCCCTGTCCCAGCAGCACAGCTCAAACCCTGCTCTAGGAGGAGATGTGGAGGGTGGACATTGTCTCATGCAAACTGGACACAGAAGATTGTCTCCCACATGCAATACCTGGCCTGAGGTAGCATTTATTATACTAGAGGTAGCATTTATTAGTTAATATAACATTCATTGCTTTTGAAAGTATATGAGTTCTTTCTGCCATGTTTTGGTAGAACAACATATCTCAGGATGGACTTTATGGTGGCTGGGGTACACAAGACCAGCAGCCTGGAGCAAGGCCATCAGCATCATCAAGGCAGGAACTTGACCTAGTTGCCCCCAGACAGCTGAGGAATGCCTATACAATGAGGATGCACAACCTACAGCTCCCATAAGCTGTGGTACCTGTCCCCTGTCTCCTAAGGGAAGCAAGGACCACTGTTTTCTTTGACAGCACAGTTGGAGGAGACACTTGTTCTGCAGGTAACCTGTGTGCCATGAGGATGTCGAAGCACTTTTGGCACTTTACCATGAGGCCACAGTCTGGGGAGCTGGGCTCTGATACCAGGGCATCTTTCCCTGATACTCAGACCACGCTGCTTTGCCTGGGCTAATAACAAAACCTTGTTGCCCGTGGGCTGCTGGGACCGTGGTGTGAAGTCATGTCATCTGTTTTATTCTCTGCTTTTTCTGTTTTAAGAATAATATTATACTGAGGTAGACCTGTCTGGTTGTAAAATGAAAATCTCCCATCTTTTATCTTCCCCACACCCAAAGTCCCGCTGTTATTAATATATAAGGGATTTAAAAGCAGACAAGAAGCAGAGGAACTATGAAAGAAAGTTGCACAGCTGCTCCATAACCATTGCATCTTGACCTTTTGATTAATAGGATGGAGGGGAGCTATGTCTTTGGGTGGGATTCAACTCCAGATTTGGGGAAAGACTCAGTTACCTTAACACAGTTGTTTAGTGTCATTTGGGTCTAAGGTCTAACTTGTAAAGCCCCTCACCACTGATCCAGAGGGATGTATCTCCCTCCTAAGCCCTGTGCCATGTCTGTCCTGTGCAGATCCCTGCAGTGTTTCTGACAGGTTTCAGAGTCTGTCTTTAGACAACTGAAGTCATACCATCTGAGGCATCTACGAGCAGGTATCTATGTGTGACTTCATCTAAACTCTCATTATAGCCAGTGGAGATGAAAGACAGGATTCAGCTGCCTACAAATAATTGCCTAGTACCACATGACATCCTTGAGGATGTCCAATCCATATCCATAGGCCTTGCAGACATCATAAATGCATTAGGCATCTCAATGTGGGGAGCTAAATTGGGTCCCCTAGATGATAATCCTAAAACAAGGAGATGAAGGAGCAAAGTACAAGATGACTGACATGTATTTTCCTGCTACAAAATTAATTCCATACTTGCTATTCCCACTCCCTGACCAAGAGCTCAAACCATCAAGCAGTTGTAGAGTAGGAAGATGTGCAGGAGTGTGGGAATGAGAGCAACCACGCTTTGTAAAGAGCTTTCTTTTTCAGGATGTGCTTTGAGACCATTATTTCAGACCCTACACTAGGTGGGATGGGTGGGGATTGCCTCACTGCCAAGGCTAGCCAGGCTGGTGGTGACTCTGTACACACCCAGATACAGAAACCAAGAACCAGAGGAATGGTCTTGGAGAAATTTTGAGTGCCTCATGGACTAGATGGGAAAAGATTGATGACAACTGCTTCTTACTGATGCATCCAGGGCAGGAAATTGACTCAGCTTGGACTGAAAAACTATTTATTGAAATATCTCTCCTCTTGGAGCATAATTCTTCCTAGCCACAAATCTTCTAGTTAATACTTCTCCCACTCTGACATATCTGACTACTAGCTCAGTTTTGAGCTCAGTGGGTAAGTACCAGCATTTCCACTTGCACACATGGCTCTAATTCCTGTCTTCATCATCCCATCCATGAAACAAGGATAGGTGGTGATCAAAAACAGGTGAAAGATCATAACTGCTGACTCCAGCACCATCCTGCTCTATCACTGATGTTCCTGGGCAACTAGTTCAGAGATGGAGAAAAAACTTAAAGGTCTAAAGTATGGTGGTCCTTTTTGGCAGTGTTGTATGTCAAGGAGATAAGACACAAGTTAGAGAGTCAGCCATGAAGAACCCTGATCTCCTGTGCTGTAAGGAGAAGTGGGATTCATTGGCTACCCAAGTTCAGGCCGCCCACAAATGGAAACATTAATGCAAATATCAGGTCAGAAGCAATCCAGATTTCAACTTCTTCTCCAGCCTGGCCAGCCAAGACACAAGTTAGACATTGGTTTTATTTCATAGAATTACAGAATCCTAGAATGGTTACTGTTGGAAGGCACCTTAAAGCTCATCCAGTTCCAACCCCCCTGCCATGAGCAGGGACACCTTCCACCAGACCAGGTTGCTCAGATCCTCATATTTCTTTGTAAAACAGTGTAGCTGCCATACGGTAGGAGTAATACAGCTTGACAATGTAGAAAATGAGCTGTATTTTCAGCTATGTTCAGTTCCTATATTGCAAAGTATTAGGTGATGTCTGGAAGTATTCTTACCATCTAATAAGATCAAACCAGAACACTCAGAAAACCACCCTAAAAGGCAAAGAGAGAAAGAGAAAAATCGATCTAATCTGGGCAGTGAAGCCTCTGTTGTGCTTAACATCCTGCAACAAGGATTTTCGTGGCTTTGTGTGTTGCACTTTCCAGCCAGCCAAGACTACTGTCTGTGAGGGTAGGAACCGTGCTGTACCTCATCTCAGTGACACCGTGTCTGACACCACTTGGAAACCACAAGGACTGACAGCTTGACCTTGGGGCAACGTCTTAAAACACTCTTAGTTAACACCTTGCCAAGGAAGAAATGTGAAGAGCATCAAGGGCAGTGAAAACTGCAATGGTCATCTGGGAACCAGAGCATGTTGTCCCTGAATAGAAATGTCATCTCCATGCTGACACACTCATTAAAAACAAGCCCATGCTCATTAAAAATGGGCTACATCTCTACTAAACACTGTCAAGACTTGCTACTGGGCCATGCCCCTAGGGTGATTGCCCTCTAACCCTTCAGACAATGTCCCACACAAAATCGCTGGTCCGTGCTAATGCCTGAGCTGTTTGTGGGGTCAGTGTCACTGGCCTGGGTCAAAACCATGTCAAGAAATGCTCAAACAATTTATCAGTGCACATGAAGGAATTCCTGTCTGGGGTAATTTACTGGTATGATGCAGCCCTTGAGTCCTCAGTGACCTCGTCAGGTCACGGTTTCTGATTTATGCCACCGTTAATTGCTATAATTTACTATTTCCGCTGCAGTAGCAACAAGGAACCTCAGGCTGAAGAAGAAATACTTGTGCTGGTTACTCCTCAAAAGCAGAGCAGGCCACCTCCTCTCTTAAAAAGAGGTCCTAATCAAAATATAATTGTGAGAAGGAGAACCAGCACCCAGAGGGGCAGGGGAAGGTGGCAGCAATGACAAACCATGCTCAGGGCTGTGTCCTCCTGATGGTGTGGAGACAGGGGCTTGGACAAGAGCATTTAAAACCAAAGAAGGAGACTTTTAAGGACAGATCAGAAAGAGAATGAGAAAATGCTTTGTGTTTGTGCACAGCAAACTCCTTGCACTCACAAGGTACGGTATATATGTTATACAGAGGGTCCAGTGCTGCCTCTTAGGCACCCACCCCAGTGCAGAAGGGTACAAAATCTTCCCAGGCTACTCAGGGACCAGGTCACATCCCTTTTGCACAGGTGCAAAATGACCTGCTCAAGCAAACATATTGGTTCACGAGTGGCTCATGCGTTACACTTGAGTTGTTTGCAAGCCCTCCAGCTTTTATATACTTTATACCTGGAAGATGTCAAGCTGAGCAGGTGTGTTTGGTAAGTAAACTCCTCAGTGCCTCCTGGATACCTCATCATTGGCTCAAATGGTCTCAGGATCACACCCAAAAGGAGTTCTTCACACGGCCTTCAGCAGCTGAATGAAGTTTTCTCTCTCCTTGTGCTGTGCAATTACAGCACGTTAGCAATGGAAAAGCTGCCATCGTCTTCTTCGCACACCAGAGTGGTCAATGCACCATTAAGAGGAGGCCTTCTAACACTTTGCTGGTTTAGAAGGAATTGCATTAATATTTTCCATTTGTTCCCTGTAGCTGAGCTCCATCGAGACCCTCACTTAACCTCCTTTGCTCCTCATTCCTTGAGAGGTACTTTTGTTAACACGGCACAGGCAGGATTTGCCCTTGTGCCCCATCCAAGAAAAAGAGAGAAAAATAACCCCAAACAATCGCAAAGCTTTCATTTGAGAAATTAATCCACAAGGGAGTAAGGTTAAAAATAAAGTTCTTTGGCCAGGGCCTTTATAAGCTCCAGCTATATTCTCTGGAATATAATTCATAAGCACAATATGTTTTTTGTTGTGAATGAGTGTGAAGTACCAGAAAAGGAAAGAGGAAACCCCTAATGTAGTCCTGAATAGACCTGTGAAAAAGGATAATAAAACTTGTCCTGGATTTCCTTTAGCAGCAGGTGCTTCCTTTGGAGTTTCTATTCATTCAGACTTTGGACAGACACAGCTTGCCAATTTTTTTTTTTTTAATTTATTTTTTTTTTAAACCCAGAGTTCAGTTGATCTGAGTGAAGGTGAATTTGTATCCTTGACCACTGTCAAGCTCATGGTCCAACAAGGTGAACAGCAAAGATTCTCCAAGCTTTTGTGACAGATCCCTTTCTGGATCTTGCAGATAGAAGAGTGCTACCACACCACCCAGATTGGAAAGTTTCTCCAAGCATTGAAGGCTTGAGGTCCTAAATTTTCATTTTAAACAGACCACCCACCCCTCTTGGTTAGCCACTGCTGAGACACTCACCCTTGCCCATCCAAAAATTTCTAGCAAGACACCAGATGTGACTGGGGGAATATTGCTACTCAACCTCACAAAGCAGGGCTCATTTCTGTGCAAAGAGTGAGCAATATTAAGCACTAACTGATGTCTGGAAAACCATTAGCCAGAAGATTAAATTGCTACATGTCCCTTACTCACAATATGCAAAGGCCTACACTGTCCAGAAGGTTGTAGCAACCCTTCATCTCTCAACAGCTCTCCAAATGACACCAGGAGAAGCCAACTTCTCCCTGTCAAACACAGCCAACCTTCCTTCCCAAGCCCTTTCCACATCCAAAGACAGCACTTCCAATCTCTACCAGTCCTCACCATCCTCATCCCTACATCTTATTCCAGGACACAGCTGCAATGTGTTATATTCCCTCTGATCAACTATCAACAGCTCCCACCTCTTGCGTTGCCTCCTGTAACCCCTCATTATTCCAGCCTCGGCCTTGCACTACACACATCTCCCATCCTTTTTGCTCAGACCGCCTTGGCCTTTCTTAGAAGATCTTTCTGTCATCCATTGCTTCAAGTTCAAATTTATCATCCTTGCCTTCAGAGCACTGCACGACGCTGCCCCTTTCCTGCTCATTCTTCCTTCTTCCTTCCTTACATACAAGTGGTAAATGCCCTCTCTGAGCACAGAGCTGCTGACAACGTCGTTTTTGAGGGAAAG
>NW_010294587.1:21954-28291 GCF_000700745.2 Antrostomus carolinensis
GGAGGAAAAGAGAAGACAAGTCTAGGAAACACCCCCCAGCCTCTGCAGGCCTCAAATGTACCATTTGGACAGTAGCATTGGCTTGAGTAAGAACTAAGCAAAAAAAAAAATGTTTATTTATCCCATTGTTCACAGGAATTATTAAACACACAGCATGGAACGAAGCGAATCCCTGGGCAAATGCAGTCACCGACAGGTGTTCAGTGCCATTGTTACCAGCTCTGGTATAAATCTGTGCCAGATTTGGAGTGTTAAATATAGGCAATTGGACAAGCTGTTAATGTTTGCTTCAGTAGGACTGAGTTGGAGTAGGCAGTAAGAATGCCTGGCAGGACGAAGCAACTGCTGAAAAAATATATATTTGTTAAAACTACCTAATGAACAGCAGTTTAGGTGGTTTTTTCCAGTCTTTCTTCTGCCCATGAAGACAGATAATAGGAAGATTTGTAGTATATTCATAGAAACATAGAATGGTTTGGGTGGGAAGGGACCTTAAAGATCATCCAGTTCCAATCCCCCTGCCAGCAGCAGGGACACCTTCCACTAGACCACGTTGCTCAAAGCGTCATCCAGACTGGCCTTCAACACTTCCAGGGAGGGGGCATCCACAACTTCCTTGGGCAACCTGTTCCAGTGTCTGACCACCCTCACAGTGAAGAACTTCTTCCTAATATCTCATCTAAACCTCCCCTCTTTCAGTTTAAACCCATTTCCCCTTGTTTTGTCATTAACTGCCCTTATGAAAAGTCCTTCCCCAGCTTTCTTGTAGGCCCTTCAGGTATTGGAAGGCAGCTATAATGTCTCTCTGGAAGCTTCTCTTCTCCAGGCTGAACAGCCCCAACTCTTTCATCCTGTCCTCATAGGAGAGCTGCTCCAGCCCTCAGATCATTCTGGTGATGATATTGTGTACATTGCTCACATATGTGTCAACTGTTTCAGTAATTTCATGGAAGGTGCATGCAGATTTTAATCTCCTTGCAGCAAACTGTCTTTTTGCTGTCTGTGCACATAGTCCCTGAAATTACAGTCTTGATAGGGGTGACAGGTAGAAGTAATAGTACAGAGCAAGGTGCATCACGGAAATTATGTTTGGAATTAACCCCTTCTCAGCCCTAAGCAAGGTTTTTAGTCCGGATCCTAAATGAGTTCATGGATACCATTTCTCCTAGAGATGTTGTGTCACAGAATCACAGAATCACAGACTGGTTTGGGTTGGAAGGGACTTTTCAAGGTCATCTAGTGCAGCCACCCTGCAGTGAACAGGGACACCTTCAACCAGATCACGTTGCTCAGAGCCCCGTTCAGCCTGACCTTGTTTCCAGAGTTTGGGGCTTCTGCCACCTCTCTGGGCAATGTGTCATGGCTCAATCCAGCCTCTTTACCCCAGCACAAAACTTACCTCCCCAGGCCATATGCCTTCCTCCAGACATTCTTTCCTGACCCTGTACCAGCCACTATGTCCAGAGCAGGACCTCAAACCTATCTGCCATTTTGGGGCTTCTGCCACCTCCCTGGGCAATGTGTCATGGCTCAATCCAGTCTCCTTACCCCAGCACAGAACTTACGTCCCCAGGCTATATGCCTCCCTCCAAACATTCTTTCCCAACCCTGTACCAGCCACTACGTCCAGAGCAGGACCTCAAACCTATCTGCCATCCTCTTCCTCCCCTGTGTCTCTTGTCCCCATGGCCCCAGTTGTGCCAGTCTCTGACCACGACCGCTCTCAGCTTCAGCAAACACCACACCATAAGAATACACCATATGCAGATTTTATCACTGCAAGGGTCATCATTTGAGGTAGCTCAGCTCTCTCTAAACAACAGAAAAACCATCCTACAGCTGTACTCAAGCTTCTCATGCAGCACAATTGGTGACAGGTAATGTTGTGGGACAACCCAGACCTGCTGGACCTCCAAAACCAGCAGCTTTCACTTAACATGGGCTAATAAAGGCCCTTCCTGCATGACAAAAACAAACAAAAAAACCCCCCCAAAATGTCCTTTTAGGTCATTTAATCTATCCCCAAGGTTCAGCAAAGGTTTGTTTCCTACAGCCCAACCTTGTTACAGATATGATTCACACGATGATATTTCAACCACTTCCTCTGGGAGACTCTTTCCAACAATGCAGATTTCTTGTCTGTAGAAGAATTCCCAGGGACTGAGCTGAGGTTTTCCTTCACCGTTGCAATCCATCCCCTCAAACACCTTCAAACTAGGAACTTCCCTCCTTTCTCATTGCCCATCGTTCCCTAAGAGCAGGTTCCAAGCCTGTGGAAAATCTGGGCTACAAATCTTTAAAAAATCAGACCCAGAGTGATTCTATTACAGTTTAAAGAATCCCACTAGAGAAAATTGTAGTATTTTTTGTTGAGAGGTGGTAGAAGCCCAGTCCCTGGAAACATTTGAGGTCAGGTCGGACGGGGCTCTGAGGAACCTGATCTGGTTGAAGATGTCCCTGCTCACTGCAAGGGGGTTGGACAAGATTACATTTAAACATCCCTTCCAACCCAAACCATTCTATGATTCTATGATTCTTTTAATAATGACCCAGCTCAGAGGTTTGGTTGTGGGGTTTTTGGTGCTGATATAGCTAGAATGAGACCAGGAAAATCCCAGAGACACACTCCAGGCTCTGGTTTTGGTTGTTTGGCTTTTCTGTATATGTACCCCAGACACTTTGCTAAGTCTGTACAGGAAGACTTCTGCTGATCAAACAGTCTTCTACTGATAGGATGAAATTTTATGATGTTGAACTTCAAGAAAGTGGTGCTCTCTGAAGCTTAACTATGTTGTTATGTAACCTGAAGTCAGAAATTATGCCCTACTAAATGTCCCTTATTTTTTTCTGCTCAAGAGTTACACAGATCTTACACAGAGGTCTCAGATCTCCCCCTCTTCCTCTGTTCAGAGACATCATCAGCAATTTCATCAAAACATCCGTTTCTTGGTCCATACCAGACAGGTCTTCTCCATTTCATCAGAACAGAGCTGAACACACAGTCATGGATCCATTACTGGAAAGAAGAAACAAAGCTGCTGCAGGTTCCTTGGTGACCTAAATTGGACGTGTTTCTAGAAGAGACCTGTCAACAAGGACTGCAATGCACCTGCCAATGTTTTAGCAGATGAAATGAGAAATTTTTATAGTGTGTGTGAGCAGGTGTGTGAGAGAGGGAGGAAGAGAGGCATTTTCCTTGCATAAAAGACACATTTGTGTTATGCAGGTCATAACTGAGGCAGAAGAGTTCATTGTCATTGGCCAGGTTTTCTTGCAGTGCATTTACTCAATGTTTTGCTCACAGTTTTCCCTCCTCTCGCAGCTCAGTGTCTTGCAGTTTGTATTTTGGAGAATTCTCTCTCCCAGGAAATGAAGGGGAAGAAAAAGGTTTCTTCCCTCCAGTACCTCAAGGGGCCTACGAGACAGCTGGGAAGGGACTTTTCATAAGGGCAATTAATGACAAAACAAGGGGAAATGGGTTTAAGCTGAAAGAGGGGAGGTTTAGATGAGATATTAGGAAGAAGTTCTTCACTGTGAGGGTGGTGAGACACTGGAACAGGTTGCCCAAGGAAGTTGTGGCTGCTCCTCCCTGGAAGTGTTGAAGGCCAGGCTGGATGAGGCTTTGAGCAACGTGGTCTAGTGGAAGGTGTCCCTGCTGATGGCAGGGGGGTTGGAACTGGATGATCTTTAAGGTCCCTTCCAACCCAAACCATTCTATGATTGTATGATTCCAGGCAAGAAATGCTGAAAGGGATCCAGCAGACAAACAAAAAGTAAAAATGCAGCCAGATTTGTTTTGTAATTATTTTTTTGCAATTTGGAATTGCAAAAAAACAGGCTTTGTAGTAGAATTATTTGTTATTACCCACCACTTGAGCATCTCTGAAAATAGCCTTCCTCCCATGAGAAAGAACAACTCATTCCTTTTTATTATTTTATTATTATTACAGAGCTCAAGACACCATTGTGAAAACGCTGTGATATTAGAGAAGTTGTAGAAGATGAGCTTTTCCATGGTCATGCGGAAATATCATGAGGCAATCCCTGATGTTACAAATTTATGATTTCAGTAAAACAAGTAGTTGAACACTGAGAAAAAACAAGTAGGAAACTGAACACTGAGAAAAAACAAGTAGGAAACTGAGGCACAGGGACTGAAGGTGCATGCCCCAGTGTTATTTCAATGCTTTCAAGTAGGAAACTGAGATGTTTCTGAGGATTTGGGATGTTTGAGGTCACATAGAGGAAGTTTATGGTGGACTGAAGAGAGAAAAAGCTGAGTCAGCTTTGTCAGTTCTTAAATCCAGCAGTGCATCCATGTTGTTGAGACGCAGAGAGCAAAACTGCATGTCTTAGGGGAGTTACTGCTAATTTCTATCTGTCTTGACCAAAGTGTGAAATGCAGTTTCCTACATGCCATGTGCATGCTGCGATCTCCCTTCCTACATCCCACTATCTCCTGCAGATCCTTAACTGTGAGGGTGGTGAGACACTGGCCCAGTTTGCCCAGAGAAGTTGTGGATGCTCCTCCCTGGAAGTGTTGAAGGCCAGGTTGGATGAGGCTTTGAGCAACCTGGTCTAGTGGAGGGTGTCCCTGCTGCTGGCAGGGGGGTTGGAACTGGATGATCTTTAAGGTCCCTTCCAACCCAGACCATTTTAGGATTCTATCCTGGAGCCATTGCAAAGCACTGGAGAGAATCCCAATGGTAAGGGGAGTTTCTGGTGAACATCTACTTTGCAAAATATCTCCACATCTGGGACAGAAACCCACAGGCAGGACCCATAAGTGTCATCCCAGCATGTGTAGATTGCAGGGGAGACAAGCAGGGTGGACATGCCAGATGGGGATACACCCTCAGGTGTGTGGGTCATTGTCTCAGCATCCACTTAATGCACTGCAGTAATTATTATAAGCAAGGTATGAGGTGGAGAAGGTCTCAGAGCTTCCCAAGCCTGCCTTCTGGCATGAACCTGCCTTGAACTGACCTTAACCAGCAGAAAGTGTTGAAGCCATCTGCTTTCAGAGGGCTCAGACCCACCAAAAGGAACTTTATTCTACATGTTCCATCCTGCATCATACTAAAACCCTATCAATCACCCACAACAAGCAGCCATCCAGCTCAATATCCAGCCTTCAGGAATGAGCATATAGCAACACCCCTACACACACCCTAGTACCCAGCCAACCATATCCTGGGCTGCATCAAAAGAACCATGGCCAGCAGGTCAAGGGAGGTGATTCTACTCCACTGTGGTGAGATCCCACCTGCAGTACTGCATCCAGCTCTGGAGTCCTCAGCACGGGAAAGACATTGATTTGTCGAAGTGGGTCCAGAGGAGACCACAAAAATTATCAGAGGGATGGAAGATCTCTCTTATAAAGAAAGGCTGAGAAACTTGGAGTTGCTCAGCCTGGAGAAGGCTCTGGGGAGACCTTATTATGGCCTTTCAATACTTAAAGGGGACCTATAAGAAAGACGGGGACAGACTTCTTAGTAGGGCTTGTTGTGACAGGACAAGGAGTAATGGTATGTAACTAAAAGAGGGGACATTCAGGCTAGATATAAAGAAGAAATTTTTTCAATGAGGGTGGTGAAACACTGGCCCAGGTTGCCCAGAGAGGTGGTAGAAACCCCATCCCTGGAAACATTCAAGGTCAGTTTGGACAGGGCTCTGAGCAACCTGATCTACTTGAAGATGTCCCTACTCACTGCAGGAGGGTTGGACTAGATGACCTTTAATGGTGCCTTCCAACCCAAACTATTCCATGATTCTATGATTCTATGAACCCTCATCACCTCCCCCAGTGCAGGCAGAGGTTCGTGCACCCCCCTGGACCCCATCCTAGGCTTGATCCTACTACACAGCTCCTTGCACAACCCGTAGCCTTCCCATCATGTGCACACACACACACACAGAGACCTATTTTTTCCATGGACTTCACAGTTAGCAGTGAAGCCTGTGAAAAAAGGAAGCTGACCACACGCTTTTGGGATCTGTTCCCCATGGACCAGGGAGGGGGATGCGAATCCCTTTATTGTTAGGTTGGGTTTGTTTTATTATTATGTTTTGTTCTGTTGGTTTTTTTCTCTTTTCTCTCTCTCTCTCTGGATCAGGATCCTGCGATGAGGCAGCGTTGCTGTCGGCATGAGAAAGCGGGGCCGTCCGTGCAGATGTTGCCCAGGGAAGTTGAGGTTCCCACACCAAGTAGGAAGCGGGGCCTCACGGGGCCGGGATGGGGACTGCGGAAGTGGCAGTAGAGCTGGACGCTCGTGGCCACCGATCCAGGGATGATGGGAGAGGAGAAGCAAAGGGGGGGGCTCCGGCTTGAAAAGGG
>NW_010294587.1:28334-28647 GCF_000700745.2 Antrostomus carolinensis
TATTGTAAGACTTTGTTTACACCCCAAGCTAAATGAATCAAATGACCTTGTTTATTGTCAGTCTCCTGAATGGACGGGAGAGGGAGGAGGGATGGGGAGAGGGGGCTTATATTATTGTTAATTCTGCCATTCACAACTTCTTCTTTATTTTTTTTTTTTCCCACCACGCATTGTTGCCAAGATAAAAAAATAAAAGGTGAAACTCTATTCCTTCCTTTCTCCATCTCCACAGTATTCTCCAGATCCCCAGACAGGCGGCTGTTGGGATGAAAGTGCCAAACCACCAAGTCATGTACAAGATTCAGGGCCTCAT
>NW_010294587.1:28668-32501 GCF_000700745.2 Antrostomus carolinensis
GCTGAACCACACGCTTTGCCAAACTCATTGTTCAAGGCAGCACAAGGATGCTGAGACATCCTCCAAGGCTCAGAGGGTCCCTCCTGTGGGAGGACACAAACCACCGTTGGATGGACCCCTCTTTGTCCCCTGATCAAGGCAGCAGCATGGCCACATATCTCACACACAGGACCATTCTCAGGAAATAACAACATCTAAGCAAAGATCAGTTATGTGCCTGCAGTTTTTGGGAGCTGAACTGAAGTCCTCTTTGAAGGACCTGGCTTTTCAGCTAAGCACTTGCTCTTGATGCTGGTTGCATAGAGGTATATCAGTGCAAGTCCTAATTATGGTTTGTTTCAACTTTTATTTTGCCCCCGGTGATCCCCATTGCTACTTGATAACTTTCTAGCCAAGAATCAGCAGTTTTCAGGGTATTTTACTTTACAGAGCTATGAAGGTCCCTGCTTGAGGTGTCACGGGGTTGCTAAGGGCATGAAATGGTCCTTTTGGTTTGAGCATCACCAAGCTGCAACAATCTTCAGAGAGAATGACAGAAGTTTATGTTATTTTTGAAATCATAGAACCATAGAATCATAGAATGGTTTGGGTTGGAAGGGCCCTTAAAGACCATCCAGTTCCAACCCCCCTGCCATCAGCAGGGACACCTTCCACTAGACCAGGTTGCTCAAAGTCTCATCCAACCTGGCCTTGAACATTTCCAGGGAAGGGGCATCCACAACTTCCTTGGGCAACCTGTTCCAGTGTCTGACCAACCTCACAGTGAAGAACTTCTTCCTAATATCTCATCTAAACCTCCCCTCTTTCAGCTTAAACCCATTTCCCCTTGTTTTGTCACTACCTACCCTTATAAAAAAGTCCCTCCCCAGCCTTCCTGGTGCTCCTTCAGGTACTGGAAGACCACTAGAAGTTCTCCTGGAGCCTTCTCTTCTCCAGGCTGAACAGCCCCAACTCTCTCAGCCTGTCCTCACAGCAGAGCTGTTCCAGCCCTCACATCATCCTCGCGGCCTCCTCTGGACTTGTTCTAGCTGCTCCATGTCTCTCTTGTGTTGGGGGCTCCAGAACTGGATGCAGTATTCCAGGTGGGGCCAGAGTTTTCCCTCTTAAATAAGGCCCTTTCCATGGTCTAGGATGGAGGAAAAGAGTGCAATGCTTCCTAAACTCTGCGCCCCCCCAAGGACAACCCTCTCTGTCCATCAGGGTGCCCTTGGCTCCACATGGAATCCAGATCTTGCACTAGGATTACCTTTATTCATGGATGATTCCCTCTATTCCTTCACCTCACATCTCTTTCTCTTCAGCTCAAGGCACTTTGATTCCTTCAGGATCATATTTTCATTTCTTAATGGGTTATGAACTTTATTAGCACAACTTCAGAGATTCTTACTTAGGACAAGACAAACCTCATCCAGGCTTATTCTCCCCTCTGCTATGCAACTTGTACATGTTGGTGGAGTTTTCCTTACCCAGCGACATCAGTGCATCATGGAAAGCGTTCATATCCTTCAGTGGGAGCAACTTTAATTGAGCAGACATCCATGGATGTGATTTGGTTTTTCCCAAATCCCTTTTTCCCTTAGCAGAAATTATTGCAGTGGAAGTGTCAAGCCTGGCTCACTGCCCTGCTGAATTGCAAAATGCATCTGGCTTTTAAAAAATCTCCTTATATTGTCATTTTTTCCCTACCCTCGAATTTAACTTGATCACTGCTTCAGATGGAACAAGACAAGGGTAGATAAGAGAGAGGAGAAAGCACATCTGGTGGCCATATCACTCATCTTCCAAGTCCTCCTTGCTCCACTGAATAGTTAAGTGAGAGATGGAGAGAGAAACAGCATCAGCAGGATGAGCTGAGGATGTCCCAGCTCACTCCTCATTTGTGGCTCCAGTGTTTGCACACAAGGGAATTAAATCTGCATCTCTTATGCATCTCCTCCTAGCTAGTTTCTTAAACCAATCTGTTGGGGACTCATTATTGGAAAACTGATTTTTCAGTAGAGGTCTCTTAACTACAGACACCTCACGCTATGTGAGATGCCCAAGCCTGCCCCATCTGACCTGCAGGTGCTAGTCCAGAAGACAGAGATCTCCCATGACATACCTACCAGGGGATGCAGATACTGCAGGACATCTCAACTGGCACTAGATGTGGGCAGCTAAATCAAGCACCTCATTATCTATGGTGTGACTTAGAGCTGGATGATATCACACCATGCCATGAGATCTCCAGGTTTGGATAAGGCTGAATATTTATAAATCCATCCATTATACTAAAATTCGGTTTAGTGACATGCTGTGCAGGGATTTAAAAAAAGAGAAGAGAAGAGAAGAGAAGAGAAGAGAAGAGAAGAGAAGAGAAGAGAAGAGAAGAGAAGAGAAGAGAAGAGAAGAGAAGAGAAGAGAAGAGAAGAGAAAAGAGAAAAAAGAAAAGAAAAGAAGAAAAGAAGAAAAGAAAAGAAAAGAAAAGAAAAGAAAAGAAAAGAAAAGAAAAGAAAAGAAAAGAAAAGAAAAGAAAAGAAAAGAAAAGAAAAGAAAAGAAAAGAAAAGAAAGAGAAGAAAAAGAAAAGAAAAGAAAAGAAAAGAAAAGAAAAGAAAAGAAAAGAAAAGAAAAGAAAAGAAAAGAAAAGAAAAGAAAAGAAAAGAAAAGAAAAGAAAAGAAAAGAAAGAAAAAAAGTAAACAACAAAAAAACCCCAACAAAAAAGAGGGAGTTTCTGCCATCTAGAGGTCTTATTTTTCAATTACAATCAAGACTGGAAAAGATAAACCATAATTTCACCTCTTTTAAATATATACATGTAAACATATATGTATATACATAGGTATATACACTTTTCCAAAAATAAGCTTTAAAAGGCAAAAAGATGAGCAATTCTCTTTTCTCTCTGAATTTGCAGCAAGAAACTCCATTTAATTTCTATTTTATCCTTACTGCAATATCTCAGCATTGCTTGTGATAGAAAGATGCTGGATAAAGCATATGAGAAACCACAGTTGATTTTTTGTTTCCTGACAGGGAGGAAAGTTTTCAGACAAAGCCACAAAAAAGGAGGGAGGAGGGGAAAGGAATAGAATTATTCTTTTTTAAAAAAAAAAATAAAACCCCTCAATTTGTGTAAAATAGCTGGTAGCATCATTAGCATCATGGTTTTTAATGCTTAACACCTACAGTTAAACTCAGCTTTAAAATAATTCAAATTCTGTTTAAACAACAAAACCATGGCTTGATATTTCAAGTGTGCCACACCTTTCATTGCTTGGGCATTATGGTGTGGTTTTAAAAATCTTAATAAACTAATAACAGAAGGTTATTTTAACTTCTTTATAGTTTGTCTGCACTGTGCTACACAGAAAGGCAAATTATATGATAAGAAAGGTTTCTTCTGACGTGAAAGTCCCTTAAAGTTTAAGCAAAATTCTTTTGAAGGCCAGAATCTGGCTTCAGATCTTTGAAAATCCTCATTTTAAGGGGTATTGGATGGTATTTTGAAGTCACCTATGAAATTCCATTCAATGTTCATACTCACACCTTCAGGAATGCAAAAGGGTTCCCTTGAATGTGGTACCACAGAGGAAAATCCAATATCTCCAGCTTATGACATGGACACAATTTCCCTGTTACCTTCTCTGCCATCCAGAGGGACCTGGACAGGCTGGAGAGGTGGGTCTGTGCAAACCTCATGGAGTTCAACAACGCCAAGTGCAAGGTCCTGCACCTGGGTTGGGGCAACCCCAAGCACAGATCCAGGCTGAGTGGAGAATGGCTAGAGAGCAGCTCTGAAGAGAAGGACTTGGGGTGCTAGGAAATGAGAAGCTCAACATGAGGTGGCAACGT
>NW_010294588.1:0-204 GCF_000700745.2 Antrostomus carolinensis
TTCCTGAAGAGCCTGTATCATGCCATTCCAATACTTCAGTCGTGGGACACATCCCACCATGTATCCATGATGCCAATCCGGTCATAGCCCTGCAGGCGTGCACACATCTCCAACTCCTCTTGTTTATTGCCCATGCTACGTGCATTAGCATAGAGGCATTTAAGTTGGGCCCCCAATGAAGTTGACTTTGACTTGCTGGCTGGG
>NW_010294588.1:536-28320 GCF_000700745.2 Antrostomus carolinensis
TGAGGAAAAAATTACCTATGCACCTGTTCCTGCAACCAGTCTCCCTAATGACCTGAAGCCCTTCTTAATTGGTTTTGGACTTTTCTCCATTATCTCATCACTACCAGCTTGTATGACTATGTGGGCGTAGTCTGAGGGCCGCAACAGGCCAGGGAGTTTCTTACTAATATCCCTGACCAGGGCCCCAGGGAGGCAGCAGGCTTCACTGCGGGAGGGATCTGGTTGACATATGGGGCCCTCAGTTCCCCTCAGAAGGGAATCACCTTCCACAATTGCCTTCCTTTTTTTCTTGGTTGAACTAGTCCTGAGGTGTGGAGGTGACTGACTCGCCCTGAGTGTCTTGCCAGGTGGACCTGCCTTTCCATCCTCACTTACCTGTCCCTCAGTTTCCAAGGCCCCATACCTGTTGTGCAGTGGGGGGACCTCTCCGAGGAGGGACCTGTTTCCATTCCCCGCTGTCTTTTTGGTCCCCTCCTCTTACCTGGTAGCAAGAAGATAAGAAATCCTATGCTTCATGTTAAACCTGTTGCCTTTGGTTCAGAGATGGTAGGGCCTGGATCCACCAGTCTATCTCCTCCTCACACTGCCTTAAATCTTGTGCAAACCACTCAAATTAACATTTAGACAAGTTATAGTCTTCATAAAAGCTTATGATATGGGGCAATTTTCAGGATATCTTACTAATAACTTAAAGCACTTGAACTGAATCAACATAAAGGGTCTTGCTTGACCTTTTAACGCATTTCAAGAAAATATCTACTATTGATCAGTCTTGCTTCAGATGAAACATCCAAATGTCTTTCTGCCTCTGATAGTTTTTTATGCCTTACTCCACATGTTTTCTTCATCCAGAGCTGCACGAGTAATTAGGATTTTGTAATTAGGACTACCCAATATGTCTAGGTATAGTAGTGTTATGTTTGCTGAAGCCCATGCATAAGTAGAAGACATGGTTGAAAATGTATGTTTAGAGCAACGTCAGGGTTTGGGTTGTCAGCTGCTGTGATTTGTCACAAGTGTCATGATACGGAGTGAGGTTCAAGTCTAGATTCAGACACCTAACTTCAGGTAACTACAATATAGATATTCACACATCAGCTATGTGTTTAGTGGAATATGGTATCTAATGAAAATAAGAGGAGTGATTCAGTACTTACCCATAAACATGAAATGTATTTTGAAAGGCTCTAGGATATCTCTCCCAGTCTCCAACTGACCCTCTAAAAGGCCATGGGTATTCTCTGCCTTGTGTATAATCTATCAGATGCCTCCAGATGGCTTAGAAACTCTCAGGTCATAGCATGTATGTGGAAAGCCATTTGCAGGCTACGGCAACAGTGTCCAAAATTTTAGGACAAGCTGCTGAGAAATAAAAAATGATAACTTTCATTCTTAGAGGCTTCAGCTTCAGGTTATGATGGTATGGATCTAAGACTATAGGAATCACCTCTGCCAATTTCCAAATAAACACGCAAACCTTCATGAAGTTTGTGGTTTATGATAAACCTCTTCTACTATACTACTGCCAGGCAATAAAAAGCAGAAACTAGAGCTTCCTCCAGCAGAATGTAATTTTCCCCTGTCCAATCTGTGCTGACAAGATGTTTTAGTTCTTTCTTGGATTTAGAATGAGTTTTTCCTTTCAGGAGACCAAAAGTTTGTTGCTTTTTGTTTGTTTGTTTTTGTGTGCTAGTTTTTTGTTTGTTTGTTTGTTTTTCAGTACTTGTCTTGCTGTGCTTGCCTGAATGTCCATATCCTCAATCTGAGCAAGTTCTCTGGAGAAGAGCAAGAGGTGCTCCTGTTTCTTTTTTCCTGTAGAGAAACAAACCTTCCTTTCCACATGGTACTCACTGATGAATCACAATACAGGATTAGTCTTTATTTGATTTGGGTTTTTTTGCGACTCTCTATACCACTGCTAAAATTATAGCCTCTTAAAAGGAGGAAGAGTTGTCTGTATTTCCAGAGAAAAAAAAGTTCCAGTGAACTTTTTTCCCTACCCAACTTGCTTGAAAAGAAATTTTCTCAGACCACTGTATATAGTGTTCAATTCTTTGTTCAATGAATTCTCCCTCCCAAAGCTTCATACATCTCACCCCGTCATGTGGTCTTCTAGCCTTCCTTGAAGATACATCTCATAGACACTGCCACCCTGTATAAACTAGTTCAAGAAGAGATGAGGACATGGAGCTCTATAGCTAACATTTCCTTTCATTTCAGCAGTTCTTAAAGCTCCCATGATGACACTGTTTTAATTTTCCATCAGTTTCTGATGCACTTTTCCCAAATTTGTTTAGATTATGTTTTTATGTAAGCTCCAGTGAACAGAGTCAAACTTTTAATACAACGTTAGTTTGTGGGGCAAGCTCCAATCAGCTAATGAATTCTGAGGACTTTTTTCAGCCTATTTACAGGAGTTCATCAGCATAGAGAAAAGTTAACTGCTGCTTTTCTCCTGGGATGTGAATTTGTTTTCTTTTGTAGATGCTTATTTCCATCACTTACATTGAAGCTATTGCTGTACATGAGGGTTTATCGGTTTAAAGCCAATTCTGCTTTAGTTGATGAAAGCAGGAAAAAAAGGACAAAAATGTTCATTCACTTGCAGCCATATGTATCTGTACTTAAAGAAGTTAGCATCTCCATTCTTCTGTATATTATACCCCTGTATAATAATTTACACCCATGTAAGTCACGAGAAAATTGTTACCAACTCAAAAAGCTTGTGCTTAAAAACAATTAAATTTAGAATTCTGAGTCTGTTGCAAAATCAATGTGGAGAAGGGAGAGTTAATTGGAAAGCTGTTTATTATGCTTTTTTTCTCTGGAGACAATATGCCCCACAGTGTTTGAACCTGGCATGTTCTTAAATAAGGGCTGGAAAATGTACAATGTGTTCTTTGATACTTTTCCTTTGAGAGTGCAGACACGATGATGCAGTCAGCTGATGACAAACTTAATTCCAGCTAGTTTTGCACATAAATTATACCAAATTATTTTTACCAAAACCAAATGTGGCCAGTACCAGCACTCTTAGGCCTTAGTAATTAGGGAAAACATGAAGTTTTTACTGTTAATATTTACTGTTCAGACATGCATAATATTTGGCTCTCTTACTTAAATCTAGTTGTCAAGTATTTAGTTATGAAGCCAAGTAATTTTGCCATCCAACTTACTCTTTTTTTTTTTTTTTTTTTTGTATGTCTGTATGTATGCATTTATTTTTTCCCAGGTATGAGACTGTGATAGTTTAGATGGAAGAAGGAATATGAAATAAAGCGATGAATTTTCTGGTTAGTGGAACCTACTGGTGGAGAAGAGTACAACCTCATAAAGCTGATTGAATACAGTGAATTATTGATCAGTGCAGTTCAATTACTGCAAGAAAATGAAGAATAAAAGTTAACAGACTATGATGGTTATTTATTATGACAAATTTAGAGGCAGGGATTACAAAGAAGATGATTTTTTTTTTCATTACCATAAGAAATCACAATGTCTTTAACTAGACTTTAGTTAAACGTGATATGTGATTCTTAAGCCATAGTGCTTAAGAAACACATATCACAAGGGAAGAAAACCTTAAAATGTTATCTGATTATGAGTTCCAATTTTATTCAATTTTCTTCATGGTTATCCCAATGAAAGAAAGAGTTTGAGGAAGGGATGAATGATGTTAAGTAAGAAGGCAGATAAGTTTATTATCAGTTTGATGCCTTATCTTATGATGAAGAATTCTGCAGACGGTAGTGTTTCATACAGTGCTTCATACAATACATCCAGAAATAGAGTAGCTTGCACTAAAGACAGATGATCAAGCCCAGATTCAGAGTCAGTCTGTAGTTAGATTCAGTGATAAAACTGATAAACATCTCTGGGACCTAGAAAGAGGGAGTAGACAGAAACTAATTTTTTAGTCCAAATGAATGTGCTAGGATGCAGCATCTCTGGGGGATTTTAGACAAGTGAAAAGTAGTGAAATCTATCCTTGAAGGCATATAAAAGCATAATGTCTATACCTGTGAGAAGTGGGTTATGATACTACTAAGGAGAAATAAAGTATAGAACAGTACAAAACATTTAAGATCAGATTAATTTAATAAGCCGAATAAGGCTGATTAGTTTTTCATTTATACTTCTCAAAAATTGCTGTAAAATGATATTTTACCTTTATTTCTCCTTAAATGAGAGAAGATATGTGTGATGCCAGAAGTTGGACAAGTATTCATTTAATAATTGATTTCTGCAATAGGAGGGGCATTCCAGAACTTTCATACACTGGTCTAGGTCACTCTGCAACATATTCTCCTGATACACCATTTTCTGTGCAGTGTTTTTTACGTTAGTAGTTGCAAATTAGAAATGTGTTCTTAATCATAGAAGAGTTTCCTTATAATTGGGTAGACTTCTATGTTGAATTAAGGCTAACTTTTTTCACGAGTGATGCTGCCAGTGATATAATCTCTCTTATTTCATACTTGAATTTGTTCTTTGCCTCTCTGTAGACTGTAATTAGTCTAATTCAAATGCGTTACTTTTTATATAAACTTTTTTTCCCTTTTGACTTTAATTAAACTCCATTATCACATACTAGTGGAATACTTAGCACTTTATTTTTCTGCTTTAAAAGTCAACCTCGCTACTATTTGAGTTTTCTCAAACCCTCACAGCTCTTTGTCTTAAATTTTATTTCTTCCATAATTGCTCACAGGAAATACAATGTCTTTTGGCCAAAGTATATCAATTTGATCTTGGTGTGACTTCTTTGAAATGAAAAATAGTTCCCTACATGAAAACCAGAGCAACAGCAGCAAAAATATTTCAATCTTTTTCACAAAGGTCTGTGTAAGGAAATTCTTGTGTGCACAAGGAGTATCAAGCACAATGTCAAAACACAAATTGGCGCACTGAATAAAAGCCATGCCTCAACTATAGGGGATCTTTAGGGACATGAAAATCCTGTGTTTTCATTATGAAATGAGATGGCCAGTGAAAAGGGATGTCTGTACAATCCTTCGGGAACAACAAGAACAAAGCAAAACAGTTTTTAAAATAGAAAGATTACACAACAATACATTTGCTCATAGACAAGAGTCACAGAGCTGCCAGGCATTTGGGAGATCATTTCCAAGAGCGACTCCAGCCTCAGTAGGAAAAAAAAATATTTTGTGGGTTCATAGAATAGAAAATAAAATTAGTTCCAAACAGTGCCAAAGGACTGACTACATGACACAGAGCCTTCTGGGACATAGCTATGCAATATGCACTGACTGGTACTTACTGGTGAGCACCATACACAACATGCCATGATCCACTCATGGTAAATCCATGGTAGCTGTGCAAGGAGGCCATGTGGCAGATCTGCTCTCCCCTCTCTGAACAACTGTGGGTCTCTCTTTTCTCTCTTCTGTGCAAGAGCAGCTAGAGAAACTGTTGCATGCCTACTGCAAGTAACACAGCTCAGCCGAGAAACTCCGGTGGGAGGAAGAGAGAAAGTGAGACAATATTGCTTCTAGCCTATACTTCAATAATTAATAACAAATAATAAGATTCTAGTCTCTTGCATCATTCTGATGATAAGACTTTCGAGTCTGAGTAGAGAAGCCAAGGATGAAGAAAGGGATTTAGCTTTTAGAGCAAGTCTGATGAGTGCACCCTGGCTTGTACAGGGAAAATATTTTATCTATGTGAAACAGAGAGCTGGCCTCTCCTGCTACAGAGACCCGTTGTGGGATGTGTCAGACAGCTCTGGCATGCGGTGAACTGAACAACAGGCAACAAAAAGAAAACATGAAAACAGATAATGAAGGTACAGACTCTGAGTTTGAAATAGGCAGTCCTAAGAGTAAGAGGCACTTGCAGGGAACAAGAGCTATAAGCAGTCTATAATATATGGCTTGCACACCGTATTTTCACTTAACTCATTCCTACCTATATGTGGTTTAAGTGCATGAACCTTGCTTATAAAACTGTTGTTTAAATGCACTTATAGTAAGGGAGACATACACAAGATTTAATCTTTCACACGGAAAACCACAGCACTTGACTAATCCTATTCGTTTCTTCATACAGCAGCAGCACACTGCGATGACTTTGAAAACATCTCTCATTCCCTGCACTGGCCTGGGGAATTGAAGTACACAGCAGGGCTAACCATTTGTTCTGTGTTCACGAAGGAGAGGGATTATGTGTCTGAAAAACAGAAAGGGCTTTAGGGATTTTAGGCCTGCAGTGGCAGAAATTTTCTAGAACTGATCATACAACAGGGATGGTGAACCCATGACATGTATCATTTTTGCAAATGGTGTGCAAGTAGGGCTTAAGATATCTGCTCTCTTTTGGCTGCTATGGAGCTTTTGCTACTCACACTGTCCAGCAAGCAGTGACTGGCTATAGGAAGAGTTCAAAGCATCAGCTAAAAGATAAGGATATAGCTTAGGGGCTGTAAGGAGCAGAAGGAGATAAGGTTGACTGAAGAGCAGATGGGGGTAGAGAAATATTGGCATGAAGTGTGAAAAAGGTTCATCAACACCATCCTAGGCTCTATAGATCTTTTCACAGAAATTCATAGGATTTAAAAGTAATGTTTAATGACGACAGATACAGCCAAATCTGAACAGTTTCTTAACTGAAACAATGTCAGCTTTTTTCCACTTTTTTAGTGTTTGTGAATATTCAGACTTTAAATTTCTAAACATGAGAAAAATTAAGACATAATTTATAATAACATCTTAGTATTAAAATTATTTAACCTAGTCATACTATATATTTATTGTTATAAATATTAATTTATAAGAATAATTTATTTTTATCTTTTCCACCAAATATACTGAATTTATAGCTACATCTATGTATATTACCTATATACATAATACCAGTGCATTGCATAGAGTGATTAAAATGTGGAAAACAGTCTTTCAAAATTACATTAAAAATACTGTGTTGCAGCTATAAAACATGTAGATGATGAGGTAAATGTATCTTTGAAGTGGTGTGAAATACATAAGTGCACTGGGAAGAGAGGGTTAGTTCTTTCCTGGTAAAAGTAGAAAGAGTTCTAATGAAATGAAAGGTCTTCTACCTGAACTGTTAAGCCTTGAGACTTGTGATCTGGTGTAATTTTCCCCATGGATCTTTTGCCTGTGAAGTTAGTGGTAATGCAGAATGACAGAATAATTACTGGTAAAATATCTTTTTTTTTTTTCAAATATAATATGATTATGTAACGAAACATCTATTCAGAGAATAAAATATATTAAGGTACTTCAGTCAGTAGGAATCCAATTGAGAGTTTAAAGCACCATGAAGTTTCCTCTTTTCTCTTTTTCTTTCTTCTTTTTTTTAATTTTTTTTCCCATTTTCCCTCTCTTTCTGGGTAAATCTTAACCCTGAGATATATCTTTTTTTTTCTTTTTAGCTCTAAAGCAGCTTATGTCTCAAATAATCTCATTGAAGAGATAAAAGCAGAAGCTCTGCAAAAGCCTGTATTAGAAGGAAGAAAAAGTTGCATGAGTTGGTGAGAAAGACAAAGTAGGGTCATTTCCTCTGATCATCAGCTATTCTAATTTCTGTTCCACAGCTGTGACCTGGCTTCATGACTTGTGGGTTTTCTGTCAGCTTCACATCATCACCTGCAATTTGCATAATGTAAAACTCCAAGAAAACACAGGATAGGACAAGCTTAAATTAACCTTGTGAGGTCTGAACTTCATTCTGGCTCATTAATTTCAAAGTACACGTAGTTCTAATGCTGAATGGGTGGAGAATGCTTTCAGTTGTAACAATGAACTGTAATAAAAAATATGAGAGATCGTAATTTTATTACTAAATCTGGTAAGAATGAGATTTGATTTTTGTGTTTAGTTATCGTTTCTCATATCAGAAACCTAAATACTGCTATGTAATCAGTTTCCTATACTGAGGCACTGTCACAAACAGTGAAAATCCTCTGAAGATACCTCTGAATACTAATGCTAAGCTGAGGAGATATTATAGCTTCATTTATTGAAATCCAGTCCGTACTATCTAACTTTGATAGTGTGCGTGGTATTGTGGTTTTATGAAACCACATAAACCACTTGATTTTATCAGATAAGAATCCTTTTGTTTTCCTTAAGCTTACTGTGGTCTAGCAATTAATCTAAATAGATATCACTGCCTCTGAAAGGTAGCATATGTACATGTTCCATGGAAAATTATCCTGGGACAGTATCTTGGTAAATTAAAAGTATAATTCACTATTGCTTTCAATTTTTCTGAATTTAAATGCTGTTGAGGTTGCTTCAGAGATGTTTTAAGTGACAATAAATTCCAATATACTCACAATTACTGTGATAACATATTGTAGCATACAATTAGGCAGTTGGACTAGATAATCATTGTAAGTACCTTACAACTGGAAAGATTCTATTCTATTCTATTCTATTCTATTCTATTCTATTCTATTCTATTCTATTCTATTCTATTCTATTCTATTCTATTCTATTCCATTCCATTCCATTCTTTTCTATAATGCGTTCAGCTATATCAATCTGCCATACAGACCAGCTACAGGTCACTCTGTCTATAATAATCTTTGACACTCCAGGTTCAGCTGTTCTGGGTTAAGGATATTTATTGATTTAGGTATATAAAATGTTAATGAATGTGTCAGCTCAAGTGTCCTACTGACAAAGTAGAGCATTTTATCAGAAGTGTAACTACTTAAAATAACCAATCCTACTCTCTCAAACAATTTTATACTCTTGTAATTACAAGTCTTAATCCATTTTCAGAAAACTCATTAAAAACAAACA
Organism: Antrostomus carolinensis; assembly: GCF_000700745.2. Classification (NCBI taxonomy): domain Eukaryota; kingdom Metazoa; phylum Chordata; class Aves; order Caprimulgiformes; family Caprimulgidae; genus Antrostomus; species Antrostomus carolinensis. The sequence continues at coordinate 9,332 of NW_010294588.1, forward strand.
AACAAACAAATGAAAACAAGCAAGCAAACAAACTCTGAAATATTAAATACATCCAAAAGCATATTTCAGGAAGTCAGAAAAATAAAGTAAAAATTTTCTTATTCTCATGGCTCCCAGAAATGTACACCCAGTACTTAATGTGCCAGGTTACTCAGTTCTAACTTCTCCTGAGCTGTGTGTTTCATCCTGTGGTCTTCTTTACATCAGTTTCTTGGCTGAGCAAATACTTGGCATTGAAAACTTCAGTGCAAAAAATAAAGGTCAGCAAAATCTAAAATAACTGAAAATAGAGGTCTTGGTTAATTTTAATAAGAATAATAATAAAAAGTATTTTCATCTCCACATATTGGCAATTACAACAGATAAAAGAATGATCTCCCATTGAAAAGATACTTGAGGTATCTTCAGGTCCCCTGAAGTAGTGTATTCACTATGTGTAGTAAAATATAAATTAAACTAGTCCTGAAGTATAAAACAAAAGAGCAGAAACACATCTTGTCTTAATAAAATGCTTATTTTAACAATACTGAAAACAATAGGATAAAATATCCAAAATGCCAATTAAGCAGACTTATTGACCTCATACTGTAATGCACAAAGTTTACTAGATACCACTTTCTTAACCTTAGGGAAATGATGAAATGAACAAAATAATTTAAGCACAAAGACAAAAAAGTCTTGATGCAGGGAAAAAAAATCCATTTTGCCATTGAACACTCTAACCCAGTCTCTGAGTCTATTCTGTTTTCACTTAATGAGTTTGTATTTTCTCAGCTAAAAGCTGAGTTAGTCTACATAGGATTTGTTTATGCTCAGTGGAGAAAGAAAAAGCTCTTCTAGAAAGCTGTTCATCACATCCTAAAGTACACCTCTTTAGATTAATTACACTTCTTATTTCTATCTCTTGACAATAAAGGGTTTTGAGAGTGGCTAGCTCAGAAGAAATGTGCTGTGAAGACATTTATTCAGATAAATCCCCAAAAGATGTTTTACCTTTCCAGGCATGCTTGTCTCAGTTCTTTCCTCAATGGCACAAAGATCCAACATTGTCAATGTAAAGATCTGACCTGTTTCTGAGAAGTGACGGTCTTGAGATGTAAAATAGGTGTTTGGCTCTGCTATGGCATTAACTAAAATACCTGTTTTCTGCTCTTCAAAATACATTCTATTGCCCAGGGAGTGAATCCCTGGATTTAAGGGCATGAAGTACTAAAAAGCTCATGACTGTTTCTTAGAACTAGCTTCTTGGAGGGTAGATAGATAAGGCATTTCCATACTGGGTGGTGGTTTTCAGTTCAGAGTATCTGAAGTAACATACTTGCAACATAGTCTACAGCCCACAGTATTAATAGAGTAAAATTCAGAGTCTTAGAAGCTCTAGTTCTGGAATGTGACACAAGAATATGGGGTAGCATTTGTGGGAGTAAATGCCTCTGGTATGTGTAGTAAGGCTCAATAGAATGGAGGGATCCAAACCTGTTACAACCTTGATCCTGTTTTCTGTTTACCTTATTTTCCTGGATAGCTCTAGGCAGAATTCTGCAAAAGAGTTATTATTAGAGAATTAACATTTCTGAAATGCTCAGGTAGCAATCAGGGCTGTATCTCTACTGTTAAACAAGAGTGTCTGTAGTGAGCTTGAGTATGGACCCTGATCATATGTACTGATAAATTCTCATCTCTATTCCTGGCTTTTTTGTGGAATACTCTGACTAGCTCTATCCAAAAAAAATGTGTCATGTACGGTGGATTAACCATAAGCAGTGTAGGCTCAAACCTTTTTTGACCTTTTGACATCTGGCCCAGGTATCAGCCTAGGTCCTTCCCTCTTTTATTGAGTAACACAGACATAACTTTATGATGAAATAAGAAGTCTTTGAAAAATGTTACAAGCTTCTCTAACTTGAGTTAGAGGATAAATTAATTCCCTGGCCTAGATTGCAAGGAAAGAAAATCAAATATAACTTTGAAAAATATAAAAACAAGCATATTATCTTTATTGGTCTTTCCTCACTATTAATATATTTAGTAGTACATTAAATACTAGCCAGATCTTTAAGCAACTAGGTTTCAGTACAGGTGTTTCTAACAGTTTCATGTAGATTTCTACTGAAAGTCGTAAGAACTTCCTTGTGTGACATGTCAGTATATAAACTCTTTTTAAATCACTTGAGTTGCTTGTCCACTTCATTAGGTAATTCAATAGTTACTTCAGTCCGCCAGTTCTACTATCTTTTTCACTTCTTTAGTTCTGATGACCTTTTTCTATATAATCAATTTGGGTGTTGCTCAAGTGGGCTTTTGACTTATACTTAGTGGTTAAAAGTCTAGACTGAGACATTACTACAACACTTGATATTTGCCTTGAGTAGAATGAGTCATAAAAGCAATTTTCAGTTCAAAAGTATAATGATGCAGCAGAGATGCTTGAGCTTAATTTAAATGTAGGGAAGTTATTTGCACTGTAGGTAGTTTGTCGCAGGACTTCCTTTCCTGTCAACTACCAAAGGCTAGATGCACTGAAAATTTGGCTGTTTTAAGGAGAGACTTAAGTAAAACAAACTGAAGGCTCTCAAAATTTTGAACAAGATGTATAGTGTATAATGACACTATTCAAGGTGTCTTTTTTCAGCTTCCATAAATGTTTATTTTAGGAATAAAGTCTACAGTAAATGTGTTGCAAGCATACTGATTGGGAACTCCTATTGCAAGATATTAAGAAATGAAAGCAAACACTTTGAAAGCAGTACATGTTGCTTATTTTGCTGTAGAGCAAAAGGAACCTATCATGTTTTAACTAAGGCAAGCAAGCAGGCTTCTGTTGTCCTACAGCACTTTTTCAGATATCAATTTTAACCTTCAAAAGATGTCCTGTATAAGGAGATTTTACTTTGACCCCAGTAGTTTCATTTGTAGGAATATTAGTATACTTAGAATGTAATTCTCAGAGATACTCATCAGTGTGATTTTAGGCACTACACATTAAGACATGTAGGGCCTTAGAGCTTAAAGAGAGAAAGAGGACAAATAGTAGGAGAGCAGAAGGAAAAAAAAAAAAAAACAAAAAAACAAAACCCTTAGTTTCCATCTAAGCTCTGGGTCAAACAGTAATTTAGAATTAAAACAAGTGGTAAATATTGAAAAGCCAATGTATATTTCCCTTTTTCCATAGCAGTGTCTTATTCACTGGGCATAGCACTACTAGAGGACGACTTATCCTCTCTTGATATCAGAAATTTACTCTCACTGTTGTTTATGGACCATGTGGCTTCTCGTTATCCAGTGTGAGACACATTCCCAATGTCAGCATAATTTCAAAGTATCAGGAAGAGACTGACAGAAACCCATCACATTTGTTCCAAATCCTCACAAAAGGAAGAAAAATTGCATCTTCTGTAAAATGTTGATATCTGAAACTGTCCTCTTGATAGCAATAATGTGTGTGGTGCAGGAGTATACTTGCAGCAAACAACTTTTGCTGTTGATTAAATGCCTCAGCTCCACAAAGGACATTTATTGGCACCATAGACGTACCCCTTTAAATAAAACAGATGTCAATTCTGGAAAATGTGATGCTCAAACCTTCAGTTATAAAGTAGAAAACTTTGACAGGAAATGATTTTTTTTTTATCGTTCTTTTCTTCTGGGATAGCAGATTCCAATACTTTGCTTCAGTATTTGAGATTATCCTCATTTTAAAACTAGGAAGATATATCTGGACAGGGAATGTTGAAAAGATTAAATACAATGCATTTTTACTTATTCAATTTTCCAATCCATTTGGATTTTTGCAAAAACATAGACTTGCCTTGAAGGGAGTCTATGCTTTTGTTGTTCAGGAAAGGATTTAAATAGTATTGAAACCCCATTAGAAACAGTAAGAAAGTATTTTCAGAGCTATAAAATGTTGATTGTATTTATACAGAACAAATTTTCAGTGCAGTGTTTGCAGACTTAAATCCAAATTGTGTAATTTTAATAAGTAGTGGTAATAGTAACTATGTAGAATGTAGCCATATGCTGCACAGACTGTTGTAACTAGGAAAAAAAAAAAAAAAAAAATTAGTCATAAAACTGTGTATAATCTTGGAAAAAGACATGGAATGCATACCAGGTTTTGTTTTGTTGGTTTATTTAGTTTTCTTTTCCTATACCAAGTTCAAATATCCTTTTCTCAAGGTTATTCCATTTCTGAATGGTGTTATCACTAAAATGTGGAGTACAAGTGGCATTTACTGTCCTAGAGTGGATGCCTAACAATGTATATGACATGACCATGGTTTTTGTGTTAATGTAGCTGTAGTCACAGTTCTGGTTTGAATCTCAACTGCAATGGCAGATGTTTTATAGCTACCTTAATCTGCCTAGAATTGATCTGAATGTATGTCCATGTGAATTAGGAATACACCAGTGGAACACTAAACCTTTTAATTTAGGAAAAAAGCTCTATATCTGAAGGAAAAGTTTATGACTTTTCATTATGCCTGCAGTCCTTAATGACTTCTATGCAACTGCTATTACATAGTGTAGAGTAGTCAACGGAATAAGCATATTTATTTTTTAGTGAAGACATATTTCAATATAGAAATATACATAAGCAACTGGACACAGGTAAAAGTAAATGAAATAGTTTTAGAATCATAGAATAGCTTTGGCTGAAAAAGACCTATGAGATCATCAAGTCCAAATGAAAACCTAACACTGCTAAGTCCACCAACCCTGTGCCTAAGCACCACATCACATCTTTTGAATACCTCCAGAGATGGTGACTCAACCACTTCCCTGGGCAGCCTGTTCCAATGCTTGACAACACTTTTGGTGAAGAAATTTTCCCTAATATACAATTTAAACTTCCCTGGTGCAACTTGAGGCCATTTCCTCTTGTCATTTTGCTTGTTACTTGGGAGAACAGACTGACATTCTGGTTTGGGCTGCATTAAAAAGAACATGGCTAGAAGGGCAATGGAGGTTCCCCTCCCCCTCTACTCTGCCCTAGTGTGGCCACATCTGGAGTATTCTGTCCAGTACTGAGCTCCCCAATTCAAGAAAGACAGGGATCTTCTAGAGAGAGTCCAGTGGAGGGCCACAGATGTTATTAGGAGCCTGGACCATCTCCCATATGAGGAAAGGCTGAGGGAGCTGGGACTCTTCAGCCTGGAGAAGAGAAACCTGAGGGGGATCTTATCAATGTCTATAGATACCTGAAGTGCAGGGGCCAAATGGATGAGGCCGGACTCTTTTCAGTAGTACCCAGTGACAGGACAAGGGGCAATGGGCAAAAACTGGAACACCGGAAGTTCCAGACAAACCTAAGGATAAATTTTACTGTAAGGGTGACAGAGCACTGGAACAGGCTGCCCAGAGAGGTTGTGGAGTCTCCATCTCTGGAGATGTTCAAAACCCTCCTGGACGCTTTCCTGTGCAACCTGTTGTAGGGAACCTGCTTTGGCAGGGGGGTTGGACTAGGTGATCTCCTGAGGTCCCTTCCAAGCCCTACAATTCTGTGATTCTGTGACATTCCCTTCACTGCAACCTCCTTTCAGGTGGTTGTAGAGAGAAATAATGTTTCCCCTGAGCCTACTTTTCTCCAGGTTAAACAACCCCAGTTCCCCCAGCCATTCCTCATAAGACTTGTTCTCTAGACCCTTCACCAGCTTCTTTCCCCTTCTTTGGACAGAGACCACAAAACACTCTAGAATATGAAGTTCATAGTATGTAGCACTGAATTATTTTGTCTTGCTTGCATTGTTCTATAAATGCCTTGAGTTTAAAATCTGATACTATAATACTTATTGACAGCATGACAGCAGGCTGTGAAAAGAAAACAATCCTTGTTTTCAGCTTTTATAGCTCTGCATTGTGGTCTCCTGGGACAGACAGAATTTTGTTTTAATTTGTATAAGACACAAGATTGGAGAAATAAAAAATCCTGCCCCAAATCCTATGGTTATTGTCTTTAGTTCCATGTCTAACAGAGTAAATGATCTGATTAGTTTCCAGCATATTTGGTTCAAATATCTATTACAGGTTTCAGGGTGCCAGGGTGGCGATGACTATGTGTAGCTGTTACTTGAAAAGAAACAAAACAAAACAAAACCCAAACCCTACAGGAAATGAATGTAACTACTGTTAGAGGAAAAAACCAAATTGTACTAAGGCAAGAATCATGATTGTCCTTTCATTATGCATCCTCTGTCTGGTCAATACTCATCTACCATATCAAGATACTCCATTAATCTCCTTACATATACTAAAGTATCAAGCAATCTATCATGATCATTGCAAGGTAGATGGTGCAATAAGCAAATTATCTAGGCATATGATTTTGATTAGCTTAAAACCCCTCAACTTGGATATACTCAAATACATGGTAGGTGTATTAATTCAGTGAAGTCCGCTGCAATTATTTATATCTAAAAGGAGGATTTCATGTTATAAAAGTAAGCCAGATAATCAAATATTTTGCATAAAATGTTTGAGAGAAATTTAACCTACATACACATTTTAATATATAGAGAAGTAGCTTATGCAATTTTTTATAGTTACATTTATGTATTCAATACCATCCTTTAAAGTTATAGTATGTGTCTGCAGAACAAAAGGAGGAGTCACAAGACTCTCTTGCAGAGTCTCTGTTATTCTTTTTTGCTTTCTTCTTTCAAGAAGAAAGTAATTCAGGTTAGAAGCGTGTAGTTGTTCCTTGTGCATGAAGATTTTGAACACATTGTATGAAGAAAAGAAGATATCAAACTAGTCTGTATTCCAAGGAAAATTTTGCCTGGCAAATAAGAGAAGCAGTTGGACTGCAACAGAAGAACTGAATGTTCCTCAAGGTGACTTTAAGTGTCAGATGGTAGTTTCCTGGAGTTTTTTTCCACCAATTCCTACCTTTATATCATGCCTTGCAAATCCAAACCAGACAAAAGTAAAGAAATAAATTCACCGCGTGTTCTAACACTGCTTAAGGTGATCCCACATACTCATATAGCCTGTTAAATCTTGTTCCTGACAGCCACGTGAGACGAGGTCAGGAGCAAAGGATGGACATGTAACACTCACAAAACAAGAGTCCCATAAAATGGACTTTTCTAATAAATTATCAGATGTTGAGGGTATGACTTTTGGGCAGTAATGTGCAAACTTCAAAGGAACCATCATCAAATGCAACCATCTTATTTGCTAGACAAAACAGAGCTCTCCTTTTAATAATTAAGTAGGTAAAATGTCAGAGGTTTCTCTTGAAATACAGAAAAAATGGGTCCAGAATCTTTGTTTTATCGTATATACAAAAGCTTTCAGTTGCATGCTACTGTAAATGTGAATTTATCATCCTTGCTGAAATAGTTTCACTTTGTGTAACTAATTAAATATTTATAGAAATATAGAGGTCAAAAATAACTCTTTGTGCTGGAGGTTGTGACATTTATGTGGGAGAAGAAAAACCTCACTATAAATCCTCTAATTTAGAATGAAGTAGATTTGGACCAGGGCATCCACATGATAAGCAAGTGCACTAAACTTGAGGATATACTGCTTTGGAGCTGTCTCATGAGGCTGTAAATTACTCTAAAGTTGATGATTTTTTTTCAGTCCAGAAAAAAAAAAAACTTTAGGCATTTCTTTAACTTTTAAATGAAGTGGGACAACTCTTCTCAACTGAATTTTATGCAAAGTGTTAAATTTCCACTAGATTATTTCACTGCAGTTAAAAAAATAAAAAGATACAGACCTATGAATATTGACCTGTCTAGTTGGATCTCTATTAATATTTTTATTCAGTTGTTAGAAAACAAGGAATTGTGGAAACAGAAAGAAAGTTCAAGAATAAAACTTCAGCTAATATATAGCATGCAGAACTGTGCAGAATTCTACTGCTGAAGAAGAGTTTGAAAAAGAACGTAGACAGTCTATATAATTATAGTGTTTCAAAGAGTACTTCTTTCATTTACCAAATCTGTATGAATATAATGGTACTTTTCAGTTCTCAGAAACAGAAGACTGAGAATGAGTCAGAAGAGCAAGCAGTAGCTTACATTAAATGTCCTAAAGGAAAAAAAAAAGAAAAAAAAAAAAGAAAAAAAAGGAATTTAGAAAGAGTTTACTTAACATGAAAAACAACAGACTCACTATAGCACCACCAATAAGAATGGAGAAACTTCAAAAGATTCTATATGAGGTTCATTTGTTAACTGTCATCTCCCTCTCTGATGTGTAACATTCTGCTGGGAATCTTGTGTGAACAGATTTTATTTTGATATTTCAGAACTTCCAGTACTTTTCTTAGCAGAGCCTGAAGCTGCAGAGATTCATGAAAAGAGAGAAAAACAAGTTGGAAAATAGGCTATGCAAATAATTTTTAAACATAAAAAAAAAAAGAATTTTTGATTCAGGTTTGACTTTAAATAAGTAATGGGGTTTTTGGTTTTGTTTGTTTGTTTGTTTTTTTGTTTGTTTGTTTTTGTTTTGTTTTGGTTTTGGGTTTTTTTTTTTAGTGACTTATTCTCTTTTCTGTTTCAAAGAGGAAGTTGGAACCAAAGCTGAAAATTCTAGGTCTGTCTACCTTGCAGTATACAGTAAGATAACCATGTTAACTAAAACAGTGTGGATATTAGCAGCAATGTATTTGCAGTAACATATAAGCTAACTTACCTCTTCAAAGATCTTCACAGTACCACAAGTACCTGAGATAACTTGTTGATACTTTCATATAACTCTGCACCACCTTTCAGGCTTCAAAACAGTATTTCAGGATTACAACAGGTTTTACAATATTATTTAATTTAGGATTAGATGTATATGCCAGAAGTGCCTTTTCTAGATCAGCCTGTCTATATCAGATAAAGAGGTGTTGTAAAATGAAATGAAGGTCCCATCACAGAAGAGGAAGGTTTTTTCATCGCAGTAGCCAAGGGGTTCTGTCCTATGAGTACAGGTTTGAGCTTAAAAGATCAATAAGGAAAGGACCTGTGGGTACAAGATGCACATCAACATAAACACAGTATTCAGATCTTGTCTGTTAGGCTGAGTAACATACTGCCATATTCTGCAGAATGATGTTAATTCTATCACAAGCTTTCTAAACCAAAGTAGCACTGTATCATGAAGTGTCAGAATTTCTAGGTGAGAGTTTTCTGAGAAAAGAGACAACAGATAATTAATGCTACAAGTGCTATTATTTGTAACATATACTATAATCCTAGCTGAGACTGAGGTATTATTTTGCAAAGACTTTGTAAAAAGATAGTGGAAAACAAGATCTACTTGAAAGAATTTATATTCTCATTTCAAACAAAAGGTGGGAAGAAGTGCAAACAGATGGACTGATTTTCTCATCATCATTACCAAGCTTTTTGAAGAAAGCATTTTGGAGATCACATACGGTACTCCAGCTTCTGGTAATGATACAATATCATCGAGAAAGGACTTAATATTACACCTGTATATAGATGCACAGTATAGACTGTTGTTCAGAACAGGTTTTTCTCAGTGGGATTATGAAAAAAAAGGTCTCCATGGACCCCAAAAAGTCTATCATGTCAAGGTGAGGCTGGAACCCATTTTTTTTCTCAAGCTATTTTTATGGTCATAGGTTCTTTAATCAACATGGGAACTCTTCAATCATACTTTTATGTTCTTTTATTCTGAGGTACAACTTTACACATCTTTTAGTAAATGGAGAGTAGAGACCTAAGGATTTACTTCATCAGAAGGAGAATGGATATTTAAGGCATAAAGAATATAATTTTTAGTAACTATCTGATGAATATTATAATTGTACCTCAGACTTTGGAAATGTTCTAAATCAGGGGAGCATGGAGCAAAGAAATGGTATTGCTGCTAAATTGTAGTCATGTGTAGAGGACAGATGCAGTTAGCATTGCAGAAGGAGCATTTCAGAAAAGCTAGTTTAATAAGAGTATGTGGAATGTGACAGGATCTGACTCATTAAGCTATCATGTTAATGACTATTTAAAAGTAAATAAAAAGGAACAATGAAAGTGATAAATTAAACACACAAATGTACAGACCTGAGGAGAAGATGAAAACAGAGCCATGTTTATTGTTTTCACAGGTGATGTGATCCTATATACATGTGCATATATGCAGAATTCACTAGCAAACTTTAAGCCAGACTAGCAGGTGAGTAGAAGACCTGCATCTGGGAAGACTCCAGACCTGAGACAGTGATGGGTATGGAGCCCATGGTCTGGTTGTGGATATTAGCCAGGCTGAAAAATCTTGTAATATTCAATAAAATATTAAGGGAATATTCAGTGTGTGGGTCATCGTGAAGTAGCTGGGTGATTGCATGCACCTATTTGCTAGTAAACATCAAGCTGGACATGCCAGTGAGTAAGAGTAGATCCTTATAGAGAGTAAAGGGGCCTGAGATCCAGGCAGGGATGTTAGGTGAGTATTCAAGGAACCTGAGAATATGGATGTATTTGTGAATCTGGAGAGTGAGGGCATGCAAGTTTTCAGTAGTGAACTTCAATCACGATCAACCAGAGAGGAGGAACAAGCCTTGACCATCTGTACTTATGTTTTATGAGAGTTTTGGTTTATGTGTTATATGCGGGTGTTGTTAAAGGCAGTGCCCTGAACCTGCAAAAAGGAAAGCAGCAACTGCATTCATCCGTTTGGGTCATGATGTCTGACTCTGTGCTTACTCTGATCGGTAGATAGTGCTAGTAAGATGTGTGTAGTACTAAAAATGTTGTAAAATCAAACTAATCTCATTTTAATTGGAACTATTTTAATGCATAGAATTCAGTTACAAAGTACCATTGTTTCTAAAAGCTGTTAATTTTTTTAGGAAGTTTTGTGTACTTATTCGCATTAATCAGTATTTTTTTCTAAACTCATTCCTGTTTGCTTACCCTCCTTGTAAAATTCTGCATTTTTAGGGGAAAATTTTTTTTTTTTTCTTGTATAAATTAATACTTTCTTTAGATGTAATCAACTATTTTCTTAGAATTTAGATAAACAAGTGTTGAGTTTTGATTGGTAAATCCTTTAATAACTTCACTGGTTTATTATGTTCTTCTGAGATCTTATTTAGGCAATTCCTCTTTAGTAGGAACTATTGATTTTATTTTTTTTTTCCCTACTTTGGTAGGATCTTTAGTAAATTGGAATTTTACTTATCTCCTTTTTTTATAAAACCTGACAGGTATCAATCAATTTACAAATAAAAGGAAAGGAAAGTAAAGTAAAACAAAAAAATCAACCAGTTTCTCAGAATAGAGGAGCATCCACATAATTTTTTGGTTTTTCTTTATGAATTATGAATAGAATTACATCAAATTTCTTGAGTTGATAACTTACCAAAAAGGTTGTATTCATTATCATTCTATCACTTCTGTTAATGTTTGGTTGTTTTTTGGTTTTTTTTTTGTGATTAAAAAAATCTTTTTTTTTCTTTGACTAAGAGAAATCACAATGCACTGAAAGACAGATGTATGCAAAAATCCACCTTCTTTCAACCAATCTGAGCATTTCAATGATAAAGTGAGAAAAATAGGAGAAAGATATATTAAAGGTACATAATAGTTTAAGATATATCAGATGTAAAGCCAGGTAAAAAGCTGACAATAATCAGATACATACATACTGTTTTGATAAACTAACCATTCACTCTACCTATAAATATAATTTTATGCATTCTACAGACAAGAAGTGACTCATAGCAGCATGAGATTCAAGTGAGAATTAAATTTTGTATTTCATACGCTTTTCACTTAGATTATGGAGAGTCATTTCACACAGTTTTGTGAATTACTAGCATCTATAATCCCACTGAGTCTGTTTACAGCATAGCCTGCAGAGGAGGCAAGACAGACCTGAACCAGCACACGTGCCAGAAGCAGTGAAGTCCCAACAGCACTGAATTCAGCATGAGTTTATTCCTTCTATTAATGTAATCACAATACAATCAACTCTCTATTATCAGTGCTAATTGGAGCCTGGCAGAGTTTTGAAAACAGAGGCAATGTTATGGTTTCCACATGGAGCTAACTTGCTCAGCACCAGCCCCATCCGCAGCCCATTTGGCTCCATGAAAGATGCTATGCTATCCAAATATCTTGAGCCAATTTGGGTCTGAAGCTGTGTTCTTGGTGTACAAAATCTAAACCAATGAGCCATCCAGATATGCCAGATTCCATGGTGTGAAGACAGCTGGGACAGCTCCTGATCACTGGCAAGGACTCAGCACAGCATGGAAGCAGTTATAAAGCTTCTGGGCAAAAGATGGATGTCATTGTACTCATGTGGCTCTACACTTGGTGCGGCAATCTGTGCAGCATTTGAACTTACCTGCCTAGATCAGCTGGGATCTTTTTGCACCTCTGACATGATTTAACTACAGCATGGATAACTATTTCCCAGGTGATGCAAAAGTTATTACATTTTATTTACATCTGACCAGCAGTAGATGTTAATAAAGTATGCCTCTGAGCCAAACTCCCTATGTGGTCAAAGGAGAAAAATAACAGCTTTCAGGTTCTGATCTATCTATTTCAAATATGGTCATTTATGACTGATGTCTATAGCTAGCAGACATCACCCTTGGCATCTACCATGGCTCCTGTGCCTTATTATTTTAAAATATGTTATCAAACATTTATTGTAGAGAAAACAAAAAAATCCACTTCCCCCTTTGTATTTACAGATTGACATAGGAGGGACATGTTTTGCATGTTTGGTGTTCACAGAAGCTGGAAAAAATTTATGTTATTTGACCCTGTGAAACATTCATTTTCATCACTGGTCGGCAGTAAGACACCTTTCTATGGCACTGATATAAAATTTAACAGTGGCTTCAGGACAATGATCCTGCCTATAATTAAGTCAATAACATCAAAGTAAAATCACTTATTTTGTGAGTTTCTCTAGGCACTTGTGACACTGGTCTAAAATGTTAGATCGTCCCGATGTTCAGATAATTATGGATGCAGAGGGAAATATACAAACTGTCAGCTAATCGAGTGGTTAAAAATTTAGTACGTACATCCAAAGGACAAGCTCTGGATGAATGAACCTCAGTTAAAGGGACCATATGTTAGATTTGTAAATAAATGCACATACTATATTCATTATGAGAGCTGCAAATTACTCAGCCGTGAACTTGAAGAATGGGGTAAGAGGAATGCTGAATACAGTACTTCAGACATTTTTGACTCATCTTTGTTTTGTTGAAAATAAAAATTAACAAAAGTTGATTTTTTTGAGGGAAAGGACAAAAGAGGGAAAGAAAAAAGGCCAATTTCAATTAATCACATATTTTGAAAGACAAAATATGCCAATGAAATGTTTTGACACCTTCAAACATTCGAATTCATAACAGCAAATTCCTTTAACAGTAGAACATTTATTGCTCACATCTAAATCTACTACTGTTGTAAGTATCATGCTTATTATTTTAAATGGAGAGCATTTGGGAACAATGCTCCTTTAAAGACATGATTTACAGCTGAAGGGTTTGGGAGTTTTCAGACATTTACAAAACATGTGAGCAACTGGATTTTGCTATTATTGTATTAATAAATACTACAGCAATGGAAATTGGCAAAATATTAAATTAATACTAAAATAAGACAACTGTAAATTTGTATACTACTAAATTACATTATAAGTAATATTGATCATATGAGTTATTATATAGTTTGGTTTTATGTCTACTGATTTATAAAACTTACCCAATATATTTTTGAAATAAATGCCAGATCAGAGTTAGGAAACTGTCTGGACAAAGGTTAGATACAATGAAAGGACTGTAAGTTCTGATCACTATATTTGTTTTCAGTTAGCGGTGCATCACTGAAACAGTGTGCTTCTACATCAGCTTTCTGTGGATAATAAAAATGATGCAAATTGTACAGAGTGACTGTAGTGGGGTGACCCCAGATAGTAACTAAGCTGTCCCAGTCATTCTCTCACTCCTCTCTAGAAGGATGGGAGAGAATCAGAAGAGCAAAGGTGAGAAAACTCATAGGTCAGGATAAAGACAGTTTAAGAAGTGAAGCAAACCTGCATGCACAAGCAAAGTAAAATAAGGAATTTATTTAATATTTCCCATCCACAGGCAGATGTCTAATCACCCCCTGGAAAGCAGGGCCTCAGCATGCCTAACAGCTACTGGGGAAGACAAATGCCATAACTGTGAACATCCCTTCTTCCTTCTCCTTTCCCTCAGCTTTTATTGCTGAGTACAACATGATAAGGTATATAATAACCCTTTGGTCAGTTGGGGTCAACTGTCCTGGCTGTGTTTCCTCCCAGCTTCTTGTGCACCCCCAGCCTACTCATTGCAGAAACAGTGTGGGAAAAAGAAAATCCCAACACTGTGTGAGCACTGCTTAGCAGTAGCTGAAATGCTGTTATGTTATCAACATTGATTTAGTCACAAATTCAAAACACAGCACTGTACAAGCTGCGATGAAGAAAATTAACTCCATCTTTTCCACACCCAGTTTAGTAATGAGGAAACTTTGGTCAAATAATAACAAACAAAAAATGTTTTAGAGCTATACTTTAGCAGATTTCACACATATATCTCTGTAGAAATAATAGACCTTATTTATGTCTGTATATTTGTAAGTTGTGCATGCTTAGCAAATGTTTTTTGTCAGTTTAACAGGATGAAAATCATAAAACTCTTTTTCTTTTAAGCTTCTAACAGGTGATCACAAAAAAAGAGGGTTAAAAGCTCTGTGCAAAAGGAGAACATGTCCATTAAAACTAATATCTATTGACTGTCTATAATTCTGTGCATGGTTGCCTAGAAAATAGCCCCCAAGGGGCTTGAATGAAGTCTAAAGAAAGCACAAAACCAGAATTACAGCTGAAAGACTAAGATCACAGTCTGTCCTTAATTATAGAATCATAGAATAGTTAGGGTTAGTAGGGACCTTTATAATCGTCTAGTTCCAACCCCTCTGCCATGAGCAGGGACACCTTCCACTAGACCACGTTGCTCAAAGCCTCATCCAGCCTGGCCTTGAACACTTCCAGGGAGGGGGCATCCACAGCTTCCCTGGGCAACCTGTTCCAGTGCCTCACCACCCTCACAGTGAAGAGTTTCTTCCTGATTTCTAGTTTAAACCTACCCTCTTCCAGTTTAAAGCCATTACACCTTGTTCTATCACTATCTGCCCTTGTAAAAAGTTCCTCTTCAGCTTTCTTGTAGGCACCTTTCAGGTATTGGAAGGCTGCTATAAGATCTCCCCGAAGCCTTCTCTTTTCCAGGCTGAACAGCCCCAACTGTCTCAACCTGTCCTCATAGGAGAGGTGCTCCAGCACTCAGATCATCCTCCTCTGAACTTGTTCTAACAGGTCACTCTAATTCACCTTATTGACACTGCAGAACAGTCTTTTGCATATGTAACAGAAATCAGGAAGAAGTAGTCCCATTCTAGAAGGCAGGTTAAAAGCAAAGCTGACACAGACTCCTTTCACATCTCTCTGTTTTGGGAGTCTCTTAAAAAAATCACATTTCTGTAATACTTTCCATTCAAGGACAAAAGAGCTTTTAAACAGTTAAAATGTTAAGTCTTAAAATATATCTATGAATTAAGTATTTATTATTGCCTTAGAAATTGAATGAAAACCAAAAATACCCCTCATTATCACTAAAATTAGGTATCTAACTATTAGCCAGATTTAAAAAAACACATCACACTCAACTTAAATTGACTTTGAGCACTTAATACCTCTTGAACCTTCATTTTCTTCATTTGTATTACTTTTGTTCTGATGAGTGTGGTGAAATGTGCATATCCAAACATGATACGTTGTGGCCTTCACCTGGTTTCTTGGTATTTAATCTTTGATTTTGTGGTCCAAGTCAAGTTTTTCAATTGCTTATGAAAATGTAAACTTTAGTTATCAAAAATTTCTATTTTCTTGTGAAGTATGTGTTCTTAGCATGTGCTCCACTGACTATGAAGTACAGTTAGGCCCAGATTCTCTGACTAACTTTAGACTATCACCTACAATCTGAGTGATCTGATGGAATTATCTTCCAAAGATAATTTCTTTAGCTAAGATGTACCAGTTAGCTCAGGTAGCTGTGAATATTTGAGCTTTAAATTTCCAGGACATGAACTTCAAAAGGGCAAACCACACAAGACCAACAAGAGATATGGTTCTACCTCCAAGGACTAACTTCCTAGAAATTAAAAAAATGTTCTTATTAAAGAGAATTTTTCTCTTTCTTGAGGCTTCGGATTCTGACATGTGGGACTAAACTACTTCCAGCTGTTAAACTAAACTAGTGTATGAAGTAATTGCTATGTTTAATAACTCCCCCACCCCCACCAAGTTAGTATTTTATTTCCCCAGTGTTTCAAAAGAAAGGGAAAAAAAATCCCCAAAGTCACTAGTGCCCAATGTTAATTATATAATACAAGAAGCATATTTTTTCCACTTGCTTTTTTTGTAACTGTGTAAAAGAAAACTTATGGTTTAGAAGAAAGACCAGATTAGCAATTTACTTAAGAGGGTCTTTAGACCAAATTTTCCCTGTGAAAATAATCTCTCAAACAAAATATTTGTGAACCTGGTATTTGTCTGCAGTCTTACACTATGGTCCCCCACAGACATGTGTGATACCAAGTTATCTCCATGGAGCTCCTCTGTGGAGATAGGGGAAGAATATCCACCCAAAGGCATGCAAATCCCTGCTAAACCTGGCACATTTGCCACATGCAGCCATGGGTCTGTCTGCTTCTCTCTATCTCTTTGTAGAAACAAAATCAGCTTGTGCAATTCTTGAGCAGGCTTCAGGCTTCTTTCCATGAGAAGGTTGCCTACTGTCTAGATTTGTATTATTAATGATAAACCCCATTTTCTGTCATGTTTGCTGAAGCAGCTACACCAGCATTTTGTGTCTTAACTATTGGGCATAATTTCAGAATTGGCATATAGAGGTGGTGTCATTAAAAGACAGCATGGGCTGGATCTAGTGTTTCTATTCAAAAAGGCAGCTCTGATCTGATCCTTGAATTTTCAAATGAGGTCAGCATTCTTAGATGTGGGGAAAATTTGCCAGTTTGGTCGTGGTGCTAGATTTCAGCCCTAAGCAATTTTTTGTAAGAAAAGACTTTCCTATGAAAAAAAGGAGAAGCGGTGATAGGCTGTTAATTATAGCAATGTTAGACTGTACTGTTGTGAGATGCCTTAGTAGTTAGTGAAGTACCCCCTACAGTAAATTGCATTTTTTCATAAATACCAAACATTTGGGGATAATTACTGCAAAGCATTCAGATGTCTGAAAGCACACTTCTTTGTGAATGGAACCAACAATAAAAAACAGCCATGGAACAGCCACGCATTGCTTATGAGTCTGTCTTTCCTGAGTGAATTCATTCTAGCTTGCTCTCGAAATACACTTTAAAGGCTTTTTTGCCCTTTATGAATTCAAAACATTAAACAATCACTGCTTTTCTTGTTGTTTGAACAACATACTCCTCTCAGCTCTACATTTAGTAATAAAGTTTAAAATTTTTGAACTGAGACACTTTCTAAATGAGCCTTCTAGCTCAACTGAGAAGATTTTGTAATATGATTTTCATCTTTTTGTTTTTCTGTGGGCAGACGGGTCAAGTAAAGATCCAGAGTGTTGACTTTGCATACTGTTAATATAGCTGAATATGTCTGTTTTAATGATTTGCATTTCAAAAGTATAATTGAACAATCTTTGTAGGAATTGACAGCTTGTATACAAACCTTCCCTATACAAACATTCCATCTTTCAAATGCATATAATTTTAAGCCTGTGTTTTTGTACTTTCCCTGTTTCTGGAGTCTTTTTCAGGTCTTTCTTTATCTCTTCATTTCAACAAGTATTCTCTCTACTGATGCAGTCATATATTTAATCTTTTTTTTTTCATAATTTTTACCTGTTTATCCTGGCTTGATATTCACTGGAAATGTTCCTGTGAAAGGTAATTCTTTCAATAGGGAACACAGACTAGCAATTTTATTTTTACCTGCCTGTTACCTGTGTTAACTGTTGGAGATGAGTGCTGCCGTGGACATAACCACTTGTAAGAATGATGGATTGTTCCTACAAAAAATTGTTTTCCTATGAATTATTTGCTACTGGACATACTGTCTTCCAAAATGGGTAACTCCAAAAAGGATGTCAAATTCCTCAATGGAAAGAGTAAAAGGAGACTAATTTATTCTGGGCAAGTAACAACTTCAGCATTTCTTTAGTTTCATTTCTGTGGTTGAAATACTTTGGTTTCCTGTTTTTATTGACTGCTTTGTTTTTGAATAAATCCCCAAAATTCAGGGTTTGAGAAACACAACTGCTTGAGCTAATAATATATGTTTTGTAATTAATGTGGGATTCAGGTTCAAGTTTGGATAACTAAATAGTGAGGTGCCTATATACGACTTATGCTCTCTCTCCAGTGAGTGGAGCTCAATTAATTTGCCTTGATATATGCATCCAGTTCATTTAAGATATCCTGTTATAGTTGACCTGACTTCTAGCCACTTCTACTGAAATCTAAGAGTTAGATAATCATAGAAGGGTTAAGGTTGGAAGGGACCTTAAAGATCATCTAGTTCCAACCCTCCTGCCATCAGCAGGGACACCTTCCACAGGTTGCTCAAAGCCTCATCCAGCCTGGCCTTGAACACTTCCAGGGAGGGGGCATCCACAGCTTCACTGGGCAACCTGTTCTACTATCTGACCACCCTCACAGTAAAGAATTTCTTCCTAATACCTAATCTAAACCTACCCTCTTTCAGTTTAAAGTCATTTCCCCTTGTTCTATCACTACCTGCCCTTGAAAATGTCCCTCTCCAGCCTTCCTGTAGGCCCCTTCAGGTACATCTGAATATTTTCCTCTTCATTGCCTGTGGGGAGAAGTAAGCACTTTGGGTGTGATTAACTTTATTCTATAAACAAGGAAGGGAGTGAGGAAGACCCAGCTGGTGGAAGGAGACAGCACAGCAGTTGGACCCAGTAATAC
>NW_010294588.1:29355-33656 GCF_000700745.2 Antrostomus carolinensis
GCTGCATCCCATCAGGTCTCATGGACTTGTGCACCTTCAGGTTCCTTAGGTGGTCCCAAACCTTATCTTCTCCTACAGTGGGTGGCTTTTTACTCTCCTGGACTTTTCCTTTGCTTTCTAGGACTTGGGCAGTGTGACATGAGCCCTTGCCAGTGAAGACTGAGGAAAAAAAGTCATTGAGCACCTCAGCCTTCTCAATGTCCCGGGTGACCAGATCTCCCGTTGCCTTCCAGAGAGGGCCCACATTTTTCCTAAATTTCCTTTTCTCCCCAACATACCTATAGAAGCTTTTTTTGTTGCTCTTGATATCTTGATAAGTTGTGCAGGTTCTAAGCAGATGTCTCTCATACTCTTATCCCAAATAACAAGTAATAGGACAAGAGGGAACGGCCTTAAGTTGCACCAGGGGAGGTTTAGGTTGACTATTAGGAAAGAAAGTCTCCACTGAAAGTGTTGTCAAGTATTGGAACAGGCTGTCCAGGGAGGTGGTGGAGTCACCGTCCCCGGAGTTGTTTAAAGGATGTGTAGATGTGTTACTTGGGGACATGCTTTAATGGTGAAGTTGGCAATGCTAGGTTTATGGTTGGACTAGGTGAACATAATGGTCTTTTCCAACCAAAATATTCTGTGATTCTATGATTCTAAGGGTGCCTCGAGCATCATTGTGTTTGCCCAGATGAAAAAAATCGCAATGACTCAATGCATTAAGTGAAGCCTAAAGAGTGAGTCAGGTGACCAGCCACTAGAAGCTTGATTAGGTTGCTGGAATATATATATTTAATACTGTTACAAGTTTCTGTAGGACATCTCATATGTATACATGAATCTGGCAGATGTGATACAGGACATAAAGGAGATAAATTGATTTTTGGCTAACAGATATAGAATGTCTAAAATGGCAATACACGGCAAATTTCATATATAGAATATAGATTTTTTTTTTTTTTAACGCTGTTACTTAATATATTGATGTCCAAAAATTCATATAGAGTAGAATAGGCAACATTCAAGTGATTAAAAAAAAAAAAATATATTAACATTGGTAATTTTGTATTGAAGGATTGAAAATTATTGTGACGGTTGAGTATTTAATAAAATTGGGTAAAGAGAGAAAATCACATCACATAAATGTTTTGAACAACAAAAAGTGACGTGGTATATTATAATTGACATGCAATGTAAATACAGAACCATGTCTTGGGTGTCCAGGCTCCACAGAAACAAAAGGAATTAAGTAATACAGAAAGACACAAAACTAATCAGTATTTTGAAATGACAACATGAAGACACTGGCCAATACAGAAAGATCAGATAAAGATGGGGATCAAAAACCTCATACTGGAGATATATCCAGGGTTAGAGAAAACATTTATACTTGAAGGTATACAAACCTGAACCATTAGCAGCTTCATCCTTTCTTTCAGAGATCTGAAAAAGTCTATTTTTTTTCAAAACATTGATTAAAGATGAGCTTTATTTTAGTAAAGTTTTCTGATGACTCCAACACATTCTTCTTTTTACTCTTCTTATGGATGTGGATTCAATTTCTTCCTTTGCTTGAAAGAACTCGAATGCATTAGTTCCATTTCTAGTTGCACGGTGTGGAGAAAGCAATATAAAATAGGGAAAAGGGAGGTGTAGTCTGTTTTTTCCATGCATTGGACAGAGAGAAATGTCAAGAATAATTTTACTGAAAGGGTAATCTTGAAACTCATTTCCTAGGTATTTCACTTTGACCTGGCAGCCACATTAAAAAAAAAAAAAAGTCTAAAAAATATTGTGTATATAATGAATTTTAGCTTTTTTTAGTATTCTGAACACTTGAAGTTTCTCATGCTTAAAGCATTCCATCTTAATAAATTTAACATTATTATTTTTGCACTGCATAATGTACTGAAATATATTATGCGTGGTATATTCTCGAAGAACTAAAGCAACAAAACACAAACTAAAAATACTAATATACTTACAACAGATGACTGAATCATGAGACACATAGTGCCTTTGGGCAGCAATATTGCTACCATTCTGAGTGTATTATTATTATTTCCCATTGAGAAGTTGTTGTTAGTTCACTGATTTATTTATTTTTTTGTTTTCTAAAGTATCACCAAAATGCTCTTTACAGATGACAAGGTCTAACCAGAAAAGGAATAGTGCCACAGAATCTAATATCTATGGAGACCACAATCAATGAAAACTATAATTTTTACAAATGACTGTCCATGTTGTGGTAGAATGAGAAAATTAAAGATAAAATTATAAGATACTTACCTAAAATCAATTGAGTATATTTTCAATGTCTAAGTGTTAAGTTTATTATTAAGCAACAAGAAAGTAATCAATACAGAGGCACTGTTCTAAGGTGAGATTATACAAAGCAATACTTTTTGTTTCATATTAAGTTGATGCCAATTCCAAGATTCCATTAAAGCTACTGTCAGTCCTTGCTGTCACCACATACACAATAAACTGTATTCCTTCAGGATAAATATTGTTCTACACTTTATTGACTATTCAAACTCTGTGCAATCAGGTTGAGCTCTTAGATTTGTCATATTATCACATGATGCAAAAATCAATCTGAAATCAATGCAATACTCCCACTGACTTAAAATAACTTTGAATCAAGACTTGTCACCTTAGTGATGCATCTCAGGTTAGCATATATTTGTTACAAAAAATAAATCTGTTTGTTGCCTGTATATGTAACCATGATGTTAATAGGGAAATTAAATTTGTGTAGTGGCACATCCTCTGCTAACTACGTGACACAGGCTGTATGCCATACAGTAAAAGTGAGGGTAGGGATGGAAAAGGGGAGGGTATCAACAGGAATTCTTACTCGTTGTGATTTAAGAAGAAAAGATGAATAAGGACACATTTTCATTTGCTATAAACTGTTGTGTCTCATTTATGTTTGGAGTGTGGAATCGATCCACAACAGCTTATAGTAGCTAAGTATTTATGTGGTAACATGTAATTCTGATCTTCGTTTACGCCAGTAACTGCATGGTTGTGAAGACAGGCTTGATTTACAAGCACATAAGTGAGATCAGAAGCAGAGCCATAATCTTTACAACTAAATTATCAAAGCAGAGAAGTAAAACAAACACTTTCTCTTACAAGCTGTTTTTATAGTTCCCAACTCTGTAGATGCTGAGCGTCTCATATATATTAATAAATTTATCCTCACAAAGAAAAAGGAATATTTTTAGGTTCTTTGAGCAATTGTTGCTGAGGAAAAGAATCTGGTGTATTAAATGTCGAGCATCAATAATTTTATCCCCAATATTACTAAAAATTCATATTCCAGAGAAACAAGAATAAAAGGCTACATTCAATAATGGTCTCTCAATGTCAGTTCAGTGCTGTATGAGCCAGTGCCACACAGAAAGTTATTTGTAGATTTTTAGAGCAGCCAAAATTTCTCTTTTTTGAGTTACCTTCAGGATAGTGATCTTCTCATCATCCACATGCCCCATTTTTCTATCGTGTTAGCAAGGGCTCTATCATTGTTCCCTTCTAATTAAGCAGGGTGCAGTCCTTTGGCAGGAAATCAGTGAAATAAATGGAAACATGTTAGTACATCCACTGAAACAGTTCAACTAATCCTATTTTTTCCAATTCCCTGGGCAGAAAAAAATGCTGTGGAATGCATTGGCCTATATCTTGAGCTGTACTACTTGTTTCTGTGCTCTGACATGACAGAATAGATGCCATCAATTACATTAAGCTTGGTGAAGCCATGAAGACAGCTGATGTACCATGCAAGTAGCACAGGCTGGTGTAGCCAGTTCTGGGAGAAATGCTGCCTCATGTTGCAGACGTATTAAGAATCCACAGGTAGTAGGAGGTCAAAGGATGAGACAATCAGAACTGCAAGGAAATGGAGAAGGGCAGTCTGATGGCAGATTCCAATACACAATGGGAAACCTTTCTATGGATTCAGTTTACAATTTTTTTTACCTGTTGTGTTCAGGGAGTATGGAGACATTCCCGACTGTGCCTACTACTGGGTCTTCTTCTGCATTTGAAGATGTTCTACTTCCTTATATTCTTCCAAGAACCTACACATGACATAAATAGTATGGAATAAGAGGTGGATACTGTCCTGGTTTTCACTAGGATAGGGTTAATTTTCTTCTTATTAGCTAGAAAGCACTGTGTTTTGGGAACAATGTTGATAACTGCAAGGACACTGTGCTTGGGCAGTTTTCAAGAACAGAGGACTGGAGGAGTGAAGTGGAGAAGAAAAGTGTAGTCATTGGTAAAACCCAGAATTGACAGCTGGATATGCC